>NW_012149041.1:1131244-1133719 GCF_000956105.1 Propithecus coquereli
TTATTTTTCATATTTTATTATGAAAATATCAGTAAATATCTACTGAAGTTTTGATTTCCAAAGACTGTTATGATTGAAATTCACTTTGGCTTTTTTAGTAGGTTTTCTATTCTTTTCTTTTTTATGTGTACAGCTGGAGACTGCAAAAAGAATTGCTTATCAGATTAACAAAGGAGTTCAGCATTCAAGGGAGCAATTTGCATTTTTTGAAGAGTCACTTCTTGATGTACCCTCTGCTATCTTACAAGAGTGAAATACCTGTGGGGAATTAAATATTCATAGATTATAATTTGCCACATATTAGTTACCTGCTTTTGCAGAAGGATAGTAAAACTAATTTGCCCCTTCTTTAGTAATTATGGTCTCTTGCTATTCATTTTAACATGATTTTCTGCTACAAAAGTATAATCAGCTACCATACATTTTCTTACTCAAATATCTTTTTTTAACATCATGAGAAAATTATATTAGGATATTAACTTTTTAGATATCTTTCTATAGAGACTATTTGGAGATATTTTTAAGAGAGAAAATAATCTTTCTGACTTGTAATACAGCTCTAATGAAGGCAGGATATGGAAGAAATAGTCTGTTGGCATTTCTTTGACCTCTATGATCAGAACAGTTGCCTAAAAGGTGCTTTTTTCATGCATTTTTATAATCGCCTATGACTTTGATACAAAGTACAACTATGCTCAAACACCATACTTCATTTGAGGAAAATTATAGACTTATACTCCTGACATAGAGACTGAGTTCATAAATGCACTTCAGAAAATTCTTTCTAAGTGGGGCATTTTTATATGGTCCCTAAGGGTATTGGAATCATCTACAAGGTAGACGTCAAGAGGCACTGAAATAAGCCTACTCTTGCAGTTGTTAAAATTTGAATGAGAGTTGAAATGAGGTGAACATAGTAATAGAGAAATAGAAAAGTTGGAAAAGAACTAGCGTCCCTGGAGATTCCATATTGACTTTCCATATGACTTAAAAATCTGATGGGTCTGCAATTATAAGAAAGGGCCCTTAGGGACAAAACTTCCCTGTCCTAGCAGGGTTTGTGTTGTGATGGATTTAATTGGGACAACTTCTAAATACTATGTGAAACTAGGTTGAAACTAATGGATATTAGCCATACCTATTATAGTTCTAATACACTTTTATGTTTTTCGGGAGGGAGGAAGGAAGCAGGGCCTGTTGAAACACTTCATAGCAATCTTAGACTATTACTTTTACCACAGATTTATAGAATAATCAGCGGCATTTCTGAATTTTCTTATTTCATGATGTCAAGAAAATCAGTAATGAAGAAATAAAAGCAAAGTTAAGCAAACTTCTGTATATTTTATATCAAGCATTTCAAAAATGCCTTTGCTTTTCTTAGAAGAATTTATGTAGCTCATTTAATTCGAAGGAGAAATACAATAAAAATAGAACTCTTCACTGAAATCATATGTCAGAATTAAAGGCCATCCTTAAACAATAAAGTCCAAATTATAGATAACATTAAAGTAAAGTTGACTTATCAGAAGGTAAATAATTTAAGGCAATATCAACTCGCTTCCACTTTGTTACATGTTGTACCTGTATAAAATTATAGATATAATATACGATTTATTGATTCATTCCATGTTGTCATTTTAGTTCATGGATATTTTGGTCAAGAATTTTTTCTGCTCTGTGGATAGGACAGGACAGATAGATATTAATGTGGATGCATGTATATGCGTGTGTACACATGTACACAGACATATTTCATTTTTTCCTAGGAAGTATTATTTATTTGCGCTAGTTTTTCATATTTCATATATTTAATGTTCTTTATAATTGTGATATTTTTATATATTCAAAGGCTATTTTCATTTTCATTAGTCACTTTTGTAAGAGGAGTTTTTCACAGATGGAATTATGTGTAAGTTAAATTAGGTATCATTTTTTTCTATCTAAAAGCAATATTCAACTGGGGACTTTTTTACAATTTGGAACCGCACTTTGGCTTCGCTGACGCAAAGGAGGGAATCATTCTGAAATTATGGCTTGCCTCTTTAAACTTTTATTTGGATCTGCCTCCTTGGTGCTCAAAAACAAGGAGACCAAGAGTACTTCCATGATTAATGTGTATTCCAATCCTTATTGCTCCAAATAAAGCAATTTAGGTTTTGTACCTTAGGCTGTACTCTTTACTACCAAAATATTGGTTCCTGGATATCTCTGAGGACAAACTCTGTCCTCTTCTAGGCTTGTCTCACATATGGTTATCTTAGAATTTTACTCTTTGTTGTTTTTATTAATTTTTTATTTATTTCCCCTTAAATATGGTATTTGGAATTTTATGTCACTTCTAATTTCATCAAAATAAGGTTTTAATTATTTTTTTCTTTTCTGTTATTGTGTGGTCTTCAGGCAAAAGGTGAAGTTAATCCATTAATTCTGAAATGGCAAAGGATAATTTATATATATTGAAGGGTAGATTTG
>NW_012149041.1:1146359-1146761 GCF_000956105.1 Propithecus coquereli
TTTGTTTAAAAATATATATATATATATATACTCCTCTTACCTAATGTCAAAATATATTGTGTTTGCTTTTTTTCTATTGGCTGATTTATCTTTAACATATATTTAAAAATATTTTGGAGTTTATAATTGTTTCTTTTAAAGTGGAAGTCCACTTTTTTATTTTCATGAGCCAAGCCAATATTCCCAGGACCTTAAAAATAGGTGAGTGATTTTATCAAATCTTTCTGTCTCCTTCAGGCCCTCTCATAACTTTTTATGTCAGGTTTTGTGATATATCAGCTTTTCTTTGGCATGTGAATCAGCTCTAGGATGTTGAGGGGTTGAGAGGCAGTAAGCTATGCTCATTATTTCTGTTGTTTAGAAAAAGAGATCTCCTTGACTTAATACTGAGATAAAAATAAA
>NW_012149041.1:1146811-1152300 GCF_000956105.1 Propithecus coquereli
TAAGAAGATACAGAAATATTAATAATAACAAAGATAAGTAAACATTGGATCAAAGAGAAAAGATATTTATTTGATACTAGGTAGGTAATTTTGTGGATAGGATACACACATATACAAAAGAAATTAGTGGAAAATATGTTATTGTGAGGCCTAGAAAAGAGCTATAAATGAAATGTTTTGGAAACAGAAAAAAACGAACTATTTTGAGTCAAGAAACTAGAATCTGTATCCACCAAATTTTGCCATTTGGATTAATTTAAAATGATTAATTGGATTTCCACTGTTTAAATAGTATTTGAGAGAATAAAACATGAAATTTTGCTTGATTTCTTTGTAAAAAATTTGCGATTTGAAAAGTAAAACAGAATTTCTAATCTCTATACAGATTTTTTGAAATTATATTACTATGGTTTTAAAATGTCTGCCTAAGTTTCTAGTGAACCCTGTAAACTGTGTTTGTGGCCTGTGCACACTATCTGGATATTCAGAGTCTTTTTAGACAACTCAGATAGGACCCATCTTCCTCATTATGTCTGTCTTATTTCATAATTGCCTTAGTTTTCTATTGTTTCCATAACATATAACCACAAATTTTGTGGATGAAAACACCACAGATTTATTATCTCACAATTCTACAGGTCAGAGGTCCAGGTATAGCGTGGCTCAACTTGATCTCTATACAGAGTTTTGCAAGGCAGAAATCAAGGTGTTGGCAGGCTGTCTTTTTTTCCAGAGACTCCAGGGATGGGTCTGCTACCAAACTCATTTTGGTTTTTGGTTGAGTTCAATTACTTGTGGGAATGGGACCAAGGTCCCAAATTTCTTGCTGGCCATCAGCAATGGCTCAATCTTTGCTCATACATGCTGCCCAAGTTCTTTCTACACTTTTCCATGTGGCAAAGGTGGGTGGAGCCCTTTTAGTCTTTGCCACATTTTTTCCCTGAACTCTAAGCAGAGAAAATAATAAGAATGAAAGGATTGTATCTAACAGGAAAATCTTGAATAATTTCCATTTATTTTATTTCAGCATATTACGGGGTTCCAAATGTTTAGGTTACATATATTGCCTTTGCCCTACCCGAGTCAGAGCCTAAAGAGTGTCCATCCCCCAGACGATGTGCACCACACCCATTAGGTATGTATACACCCATCCCCTCCTACCCCCTCCCACCTGCTCAACACCCGATAAATGTCACTACTATACGTGCACCCAAGTGTTGATCAGTTAATACTCATTTGATGGTGAGTACATGTGGTGCTTGTTTTTCCACATTCTTGTGATACTTCACTTAGTAGAATGGGCTCCAGCTCTATCCAGGATAATGCAAGAAGTGCTAGATCACCTTTTTTTAATGTGGCTGAATAGAACTTCATGGTATACATATACCACATTTTATCAATCCACTCATGTATTGATGGGCACTTGGGTTGTTCTTTTAAGGTCTTTAAACTTAAATATATCTGTGAAGCTCCTTCTGCCCTGCAATGTAACATATCCACAGGTTCCAGGGACATCTTCTGTGGGGTTGGGGTCAGAAAGAGCATTTGTCCTACCACAATATCATTCTTATGCATTTATCCAACTTTTACTCTCAGGTTTCATTATCCAGTGTTGCAAGGCAAAGATATTTTACCTTCCAATCCCAACACCACAATTTCTATTACTAGCAAAATAAGTGGGCAATTGCAGAAATAAGATAAGTGTGAAATAAATTATGTAATGGCTTATTTGAAAGCATTGTATAGACAGTCTAACATATATCCATATCAATATTTTGAACTAAATGCATTTCATTTATTTCTCTGTACCAAAATCCCACAGTTCCCACGCTTCCTACATACACACATACACACACATACACACACACACATATACACACACACACAGTCTCTCTGGGTTTTCTGTCAAGTGCTTATGTCATTAAAGAAGCATTTCCTTAGAAGCTACACATCAATGCGGAACATGTCTTTCTAAACACTCAATGTTAAAATGTTGAATTAACTCATAGGCTACCTGGCTGCTTGCCTAAAATTTTCCCTACTCAATTTAATGGCTAGATTTACTTAATCTTATGAAATGTGTCTAAAGTCATTAATCCATATAATTTATATAAGTAATTATTTACAAATATTTTACGAAAAAAAATAGCCCTTCCAACAGCATGGGTTCAATATGTTTTCTGCCTCCATTTCTAGCGTTCTTATTCTGTTGAAGATACTGTGGCACAGAATAACTAGCTACTCACCAGGCCCACTTTCACTTCTTTTGGGGCATTAGCTAGATAAATTGCCCTTTTTGTCTTTCAGTTAACTTCAGCCATTTGTATCTGAATATTAAGGAAATTATGTAAGCATGCATTCAAAACTTGATGTTCTGTTCTTTTCTTTTGTGGGTATTGATGCAAATCAGCTCGACGAGCATGGAAGCCTTGTGTAAGATGGAGGAACCAACAAATGCAAGTTGCCTGCCGCTTCTACTCATTAGCAGGAGAGTCACCCACTCCAACCACGCCCACTTGTTTACGCCTTACATGAGCAAGAGATATTGTATTAAGCCAACGATTGTTTGTTGTTTATTGTTTGTTGTTTGTTGTCTATTTTAGCAAGTATCATTGCAATATAGTACAGCTAATGTGATGAAGGAAGCTGAGTCTTGCCCAGATGAACCATTATGCCCGAACAGCAGCCTATATGTTAAAATTTAGAGTCTACAATCTATAAGACATTAGATCCGGTGTCTATTTTGTTTAGCTTGCATCAAATCACATGTGGGTAAGCAGTAGCTTCTCCTTATAGGGCTTTCTCAGCATGACCAGACCCCTGTCTTCATGCAAGGGCAAGTTTAGCATTTCCAAATGAGAATTACAACCAATTGCTTCATTTGATTAAGGTTTTTTTTGTTTTTGTTTTTGTTTTTGAGACTGAGTCTCACTTTGTTGCCCAGGGAGTGCTGTGGCATCAGTCTAGCTCACAGCAACCTCAAACGCCTGGGCTCAAGTGATCCTCCTGCCTCAGCCTCCCGAGTAGGTGGGACTACAGTCACACACCAAGATGCCCGGCTAATTTTTTCTAGTTTTAGTAGAGACGGGTCCTCTCTCTTGCTCAGGCTGGTCTCAAACTCCTGAGCTGAAGCTATCTTCCCACCCCGGCCTATTTTATTCTGTTTTATTGAGATCCTGAAGTTCTTCTCCTTCTCTTGAGATATATCTCTTGAGGAAATACATATGTCCTCCAATAATTCAAAGAACTGACTGAGATTCTGAAAGAATTGGATGAAGCTGCATGATATAAACCATTCTATTTCTAGTCCTAGCTATTGCATGAGAGTATTCAAATCATGAAAAAATAAAATAAAATCTGAGCAAAACACACTGATTGTCGTTCACATGGTAAAGCAATTTTGTAATTAATACATTTTTAAAAACTGGATAATAACAATGTTAATACTGCATGATTTCAAATTTTAAAACAAGGAAAAAAAAGCACTTACAAATGATTTAAATGTTATATTACTAACAGTTCAGGGGAAGATGTATAATGCAATTTAAAACAGTGAAGAAAAGGGCAATTGTATAAAAATTGTCACAACTGACAGAGAAGATAATTCTGTATAGAACTCAGCATAATCAGCAAGAAAAAAATCAAACAATCCTATTAAAAAGTGGGCAAAGGGCATTAACAGACACTTTTCAAAAGAAGACAGACTAATGCCTAACAAACATGAAAAAATGCTCAACATCTCCAATCATCAGAGAAATGCAAATCAAAACCACAATGAGGTATCACTTAATTCCAGTGAGAATGGCTTTTATCAAAAAATCCTAAAACAATAAATGCTGGCATGGATGAGGAGAGAAAGGAAGTGTCATACACTACTGGTGGGACTACAGTCTAGTACAACCTCTGTGGAAAGTAACATGGAGATACACAAAAGAGCTAAAAATAGAATTACCATTTGATCCAGCAATCCCATTGCTGGGCATCTACCCAAAGGAAAAACAGACATTCTATAAAAAGACATCTGCACTTGAATGTTTATATCAGCACAATTCACAATTTCAAAGATGTGAAAACAACCCAAGTGCCCATCAATACATGAATGAATTAATAAAATATGGTATATGTATACCATGAAGTTCTACTCAGCCACAAAAAAACAATGGTGATCTAGCATGTTTTATGTTATCCTGGATAGAGCTGGAGCCCATTCTGTTAAATGAAGTATCACAAGAATGGAAAAACAAGCACCACATGTACGCACCATCAAATTGGTACTAACCGATCAACACTTATGTGCACATATAGCAGTAGCATTCATCAGGGGGCGGGCAGGTGGGAAGGGGCAGGAGGGGATGGGTATATTCACACCTAATGGGTGTGGTGTGCACTGTCTGGGGGATGAACATGCTTGAAGCTCTGACTTGGGTGAGGCAAATGCAATATATCTAACCTAAACATTTGTACCCCTGTAATATGCTGAAATAAAAAAAAATAAATTAAAAAAAGAGGCAAGAAAAAGCAGACTAAAGTGTATAGTATGAGATGCAACCATGATGAAGGAAAAAGCAAATAATGAACAAAGAAAATAAAAGCAAAGAGTGGACAATGAAGGTGTAGAATTGATACCTGAGTTAGGAAATGATCAACAGAATTGAATCTAAACTCATTAGACTTGACTTT
This sequence comes from Propithecus coquereli, assembly GCF_000956105.1. Lineage (NCBI taxonomy): Eukaryota > Metazoa > Chordata > Mammalia > Primates > Indriidae > Propithecus > Propithecus coquereli. The sequence continues at coordinate 1,151,492 of NW_012149041.1, forward strand.
GAAATATCCCTAAGGTAAATGCTGTTGGTCACAGCTGACATTCATTGGTATTGCAGATTTCAGAGTAATTTATCTCAGATTATCGTTGACTTGTGAAAAGCTAAGATCAGACCTAGTCTTATGCAGAAGTCTTGAACTATTTTTTTTTTCATTCAAATGCAGAGACAGGGCAAAATATAAATATCCAATTATATGTAAACATTTCCATTCTGATGTAGCCCAAATTTGCCTTGACATGAATACATCTTGCAAGATTCCATCTCTTACCCTAATTAAAAGTTTAAATCAATATTTCTTTAAAAGCAGCACATAAAAAAAAACATAAAAAAATAAAAGCAGCACATAAAATCAGAATTTACTAAGTTTAGTATTACATCAAAATAATAATTTTCTATGATCAAGTTAGTGAATGTCTAAATACAAATTCATGCAATAGTATAATATCTTATAAGTCAAGTTGTTTTGTTTTGTATTAGTATTTATAAGGAGGTTAAATAATTCTTAATATCTTGGCTGGCACTATGTCCCCTCCTGAGAACTGCCTATATATACTCTGATTATAGATCTACCAAATTTCCTAGATGATTTAAGTGAATTGAAAGTGCATTTTGTGCATTTTAGATATAGAACTTGTGTTCAGCTTTAGATATTGAAAATGTAGTTTGCCATCCATCTTTTAATATCATTTCTATTCTGTAAACTAAAGTAAAATTATATCATCTATCTCCCTTATAACTTTTGTGGGTTTTTCTTTCTGTTTTTTGATTTGGAAGCTTTGTTTAAAAATATATATATATATATATACTCCT
>NW_012149041.1:1153180-1157052 GCF_000956105.1 Propithecus coquereli
TATATATATATGTATGTATATATACACATCTCTTCTCACTCTCAAAGTTTAGCTTGCCCTTTTCTAACTGTTTAGTAGTTCAGCCTGTCCTTGAGCAAATGCTTCTTTGGAATTCAACATCTGTTCTCCATAAACTAGACAGATTACAAAGTCAAATGTCTACTTTTGGGGAAGATTTTAATCATTAAAAAAAAAAAACAGCAAGTATTTATTGTGGTCTGTGAACTAAAATGTACTTGGAAGGTACTGGAAAAGAAAACATTAAGCATATCTAAGACATCGAAAATATTTTATCAAGGATAAAGAATATAACAGGAAAGTACAGCTCAATGAAAAAATTTACTTTTTTGAGTACACAGCAGTGTACTAGTACTGGATATTGATATGCATGCAATTAAGAAGAATTTGTTATTACCAGAATATAGGTGAACACTAGTGCAGCTTCCATACTCTTGCCAAAGCCAACTTCATCAATCCAGATAAACACTATCCCCTTATAATTTATCAGTGGTTTTCCACAGTTTTCTTGCTAAAATGCAAGACCATAAGATATTACATAAAACCTTTATCATCTGGACTCTCGCTACATGTTATCCAGGTTTATTACATGCTGTTGCATAAGCATACATTTTTTTTATGTCTCCATGTCTTTGTCAGCAGTTTGGATCATAAAAACAAAGTAATCAACATACTGTAAGAAGGTATTTAGTACAGAGAATTAGAGATATATAAACTAATGAACATTTGGGGACAATAGCAGTCATTCCTAAAATTAGGAAGTTCTGGAATTGCATGAAAGTACTACCAATCAACTCCATCACTCAAAGCACTAATACAAGTGAATCCTATGAGGATGCATGGAGGTCCCTAGAAAATTTCACTTCTGTCTCCCACCAAAGCCTAAATGTCTTTATAGTTCTAGTCAGACCAGTCAAATTTTTCTGAGTGTTTCCTATTGAAATTACTAAAATGAATTCTGCTCTCCTTAGAGTCTGGGAAATGTATTGTCCATGTTTTTAGCCCTTGAAGACAGGAAAAGACTATAGATACATTAAAAAGTGGATTTAAGATACGTAAACAGACAATGTTTTTGTATGTTTATTTCCTGTGTGTAAATATCTCAAACCCTGATCTTCACAATTTGCAATGTAACTTCATAAGAAGCTCTTTTACCTAGTTAAGCAGTTAATTCATTTATCATATCTTTTGTGAACACTGTTATAAACAATTTCTGACTTCATACCTGAAAGTCAGCTATTCTCTCCTCTGTGCCAGCCCCAGTTCTATAGGTAACTTTATTATAGCAATAGCCTTAGCATGTATATACACCTGGTCCCAGACTGTATTTGTGTGGAGCTGAATTGACTTTTGTGTCAAGAAATTTGCCTACTCAATTGTCCAGAATAGTCTTCCTGTCAATATTTTGAGAATAAATGAATATTATTTAAAATTAATAATAAATGAATAAAATTTAAAACCAAGTATTTGATAAAATATATAATAGAGAGGAAGAAATGGTGATGCTAAAGAACATTAATGAAAACATTACAAAGGAAGAAGATTTTCAGCCAAACATTGAAGAATGTATGTTTCTAACAAGTAGCTTTGGGAGAGACTGGGTGTCCAGGCAATGGTATCTGAGGCATTGCCAGGTGTGAAGACAATGAAATAAATTCAAATTAGTGTGAAGACTCTATTGTATTTCATAATCTTGTAAGAATTGGGATTTAAACTGAGTTTGAAATTTGGGTATATAGACACTTTGCCACAGACAACCTTGTGTCTCAAGAGTTAAGAAAAAAAAAGACTTTATTAAACACTGCTGTATAACAAACCATTTTAAAGTTAGTGTCCCTACTCCCTCACCTCCCAAATCCAAATTTGCAATAATTGCTGGGCATTCCATTTAACTCTCTACCCACATTTTTCCTCACCATTGACCAAATGGGCATTATTTTTCAAATGTGTCAAAGCAATTAACCTCAAGATAATCTCCGGGGTTCATCGTTTGCCCATCCAATTATTCTCTACTGCCAAAAATAACTTTAAAATTGTAAAACTATTTATGTCACTACCCTACTAAAAATCTTTATAGTCATTCTAATCCTTTTAGGATGAATTTTAAAATGCTTAAATATCGACAATCTTGATTATCCTACACGATAAGGGATATTTCTTGCTACTCCAGTACGTCCATCGCTGGTTCCAGTAACACTAATTTCACAGGTTCTGCTTTCTGACAGTGGTGCTTTATACTACTTCCATTCAGTCTTTATCATCTATCCTTATACAACCAAGCAATTTTTGGAGTTTTACCTTAAACATAATTTTCTCGGGAGAGATTTCTTTTTAGCCATTATTTGCACATACTCATACCGGCCATAGACCAATTAAATCCTCCAGAGACTATTTCTGTACTCCCCAAATATCTTAGACTTCTATTTTATTGTGCTCTTTGAAGCTGTAATTTTGAATTTCTTGGCTATATTGTCTTCTAGTCCACTAATGGCCAATAAAAAGTTATGCAACGATGGAAATATTCTATAATCTGAGTTGTCCAATATAATAGTCATTAGCCATATGCAACTGTTGAATCTTTGATGCAGTCACATAGTGACTTTTTTTATTTTAATTAATTTAATTTTAAATAGTTACATGAGCTAGTGGCTAAGATACAGCACAACTGTATACTTCAATATTTAGAGGACAGGATTCAGATAAATTTTTAATAGCTATATTACTTCACTGTCTATCAGAGCATCTTTTTAATTCTTATTGAATGCACATATGTGTAGCCCTTCTTTGAGTCCTCACAAAATCTGAAAGGATATGCATACCAATCCCTCATCAGAAAGAATGCAGTCTTCCCTGCAGCTTATTGCGAATACACTTTGAATTTCTTCAAATATCCTTTCTTATCATGTAAAATTTATATCACTTGAAATCTCAAATCTCTCTACTTCCCTTTACTGTTAGGTTTATTTTACACAGACCCCCCCTACCCCCAAACATCAACCTTGAATCTATGATCTGTACTGTTCGTAACCTAGATAGATCAAGTTCTAGTAAAATCTTTCCCTTGCTGCCATCTCGGAGAGTTATTTTCAGTCTTTGCAGATAATAGCCCTTTGTATATACTCTAGGAGTGCAAGCTTAGGTTTTTCTCTAAGAAAAGCATAACATTGGCACTATTGCTAGAGATTGTAGCATCCTTTTGAAGTATTTTATGCTAAAAACAAGCCCTTTCAAAAATTAAGGGTATATGGCAATTGTTATATGAAAAACAAAAGCAAAAGATAGATGTTCATCTTGAAATTTTCACACTGTATGTCATAGCATAATAGAACATTAAAACTCAGTATGGTATATAGATTGATGTTTTATTATTAGCATTAAAATACTTTTTTCAAACTAAATATATATGTAGTCTTTAAATATGTAATAGTTATAAGCAGAGCTATTCTGACAAGTTTTTGGAGGGGTCTTCAGTTACCTAATTATCCCCAGTACCACTCAAATAAGACATGTAACTTCAAAGCCCAGAGATTTGTGGAGCACAATTTGAAAACACTAACCTGGACAAACTTCCATATTAGATAAGTTAAGAAATAGAGGCAAGAGGTCAAATTATTTCCGAATCAGCATATTAGTGTGAGATGTAAGACTAGCTGGCATTCAATTCTTCTGACCTGTAATGTATTCTTTTTTGTTCAACTTGATTTATTTTCTTTCATGTCTTGTACTTTTCATGTTAAAAATGGCTTTCCACTTCCCATTCTTTACAGAAAATATGCAGAACAATAAAATAAGTAAATATATGATTTAGCACTACTATATTTGAAGGTTTTAACTAAAAAGTAATCCTCTTTCAA
>NW_012149041.1:1160842-1162015 GCF_000956105.1 Propithecus coquereli
ATAATTTTTTAAAGAAATTTATCTTGTAAGAAATGCTAATATACCATATTTATATACCCAATTATGATTTCAGTTTTATCTTGAACCTGTTTTACTCACAATTTCTATTAACTCAGAAATTATGTAAATAACTAAGAACCCTCCAAAACTCTTGAAGCATAACTAAGGTGTACTAAAGGATATTTGAGTAAATCTGAAATATGAAGGTGTGATTCTCAGTGAAGAAATTACAAAAATACACTGTTTTTCAATAGTATGAAATTGCCACATAGGAAAATCAGTCAAATAAGCATAAGGGTTTGAAAATAATAACTTTTTTTAAAATTTCAGAACATTACGGGGATACAAACACTTTGGTTACATATATTATTTTAATCTGTGAGCACTCATTGTCCACCTATTTAAACCCAGACAAATACAGTCTTAAAAATCATGTATTAATTACCATACAGTTAATTTACTCATTTGGCCTGAGAGAATATATATTAAGAGAAGATAAGTTATTTGTTTTATGGCTAATATTAGGCTAGATGGTGTCATTCTAAACCATGTTCCCCTAACCTTTGTTGATTTAATAACTAGATTTTTGCTTTTAGTCTCATGAACTTTGGGTTTAGTTTATGAAATATGGATATAGTTCACAAAGAGAGCAAAGCATGAATAGCCATGTTAACTATACTGACCTCACATTTCTTGCGACTGAAACATCAGATGAGCCTTTGTTTAAAAATGTTAATTTGTGGCCATATGTAGCAATTAGGTTGTGAGCTAAAAGGAATTCCTAATAGCAAAATAGGTAAAAGGACATGCACTTGGCAAAGCTTTCATCGGCCTACTGTGCTCTTCCGCATGCACAGAGTCACCTACCGAGGCAGCAGCGATAGAGTCCACTTGTTACCTAGGTGAAGTATGCCTGAGAATCTGCATTCATGGTGCATTGAAAAATCCGCATAGAGGAACTTACCCTGGTTTTGAAACCCTTCGTTGTCAGAGTAATCAGTGCAGTCTCCCATTAGAGATGAAAGTAACAACTTCTGGCAGAAAGAAAACGGGGCATCTAGCATCTTAATTTTCAGTACATTTAAAATTATTAGTTGTAGCTGGGCGCGGTGGCTCACGCCTGTAATCCTAGCACTCTGGGAGGCCGAGGCGGGAGGATTGTTTGAGCTCAGG
>NW_012149041.1:1162273-1166002 GCF_000956105.1 Propithecus coquereli
ATTTTATGAAAGTAAGCCTACTTTCTCTCGATATCTATGAATTCCTGCCATCTAAAAGAATCTCAAGTATTGATCAATAAATAAAAGTTAAGTGAGAGTGAATTGAAAAATTTTCTCAGAAGTGAGGACACAGGAAAATAAAAATGAAGACTTGCTTTATAAATGAAAACAGGGGAAGAGTGGTTGAAATAATGTACAATTTGCAAAACAAAGAGGTGATAGACATCTCGTTTTCATAAATATCTGAAAATTGGCAAGAAAGGTATATTTCTATCTGTTAAAAATAATTGATAAATTAGGAAGGCTGAAGAGATAGTCATCCTTTTGATTGATGGGGTATCTCCTATAAGAGCATTTTGAGCAATGAAGAGTAGAAAACTACATTATTCACTCATCTAGAGAGAGAAAGGGAAATAGAGATTTTTCTATTGAATAGAAATGGAGAGAGGAATCTTACACTGTGAGTCATATACTAAAGACTATTTAGTAAAACAATTTTTCTTATTCTATAACTCTTGAGGCCTCATATATTGTGGTGAAGTATAGAATAACAAGAAAGATCAGGATTGTAACTGTTATTTGAGTGAACTGGATGCAAAGCATAGAGAACAAAGTACATTGCTAATATACTAATGTATGCTATTTATAAAAAATGATATGATCAAATAATCATAGCATAATAGTGTGTCTAGTATAACTAGAAGAGGAGAAGGCCTTATTTTCATTTTTGTCTAATAATAATGTGGCCTCATGGATCCCCTTCAAGCACACACAGACACAAATAAACTTACTTTGTACCAGCTGAAGATTTGTGAAAGACACTACAAAAATCTGGTAATGGCATTTTCTTCCTCTCTTATATTAATTTAAAAGTTCTAATCCTATTTCAGAATCAAGATGTGTCAGATGAAATCTTTCAATTATTTTGAACAAGTCATTCTCCCAGAAACATGGGATGGTAAATCTGGATCAAAATTTGCAATGTTCAAAGGCCATAGTTAGTACACTTGAGAACACTAATGTACAGCCTAGGAAATATGGAACTTCTGGGAAGCATATATGAATTGAAGGGATTATAATTTCTATCTGTGTGTGGATAGATCAGTCATTTAGCGAGGTCATGGGGTAAGCTTTGACCTACTTGCTCATCAATCCTGTTTATTTAAGGAATTACATATACGTATATTTATTGTTTTTTACTCCAAGATTTGAATTTTAGAAATTCTGTATTCACAATCAATAAAAGAGTAATTGATTACTCTGAACTAGACAACATTCTATTTTTCAAATCTATTATTGTGTGCATTTATGGCTCACGAGCTTTAATGACATCATAATTATCAATTTATCAAAAAATTTGAAGGATGTAATGTTCTTCTTATTTTAGCAATATTTTCTGATGAGCCAGTCTTAGTCTGGATATTAAGTCAGGCAAAGAATACATATTAAATAGCTCATATTCTCATCGTTACATCTCATTACCAAATTTTACAAACTTTATTTTTTCTGCCAGGAGGGGATTGAGCAACATACTTAACATTGTAAAACACTGTTTTACACATGTGCACACATACATACACATACATACATATATATTTTTCCCTCAAATTGCTGGCCACATATAAAAACTCCTGATATCAACTGTTATAGAAAAATGGAATCTAGTTTACATATATATACATACATGCATACATACAAACACACCCACTCACACACATAAACATTAAACATTTTTGCTACTGTGTTTTACTTGTTAACACTTAAAATGTTTATTGAGCAAATAAATTGTATATCATTGCTTTCAATTACAGAATTGTCTCACAACTTGTTTTTAATAGATTATTTTAAAAACACAGTAAAAGTTGATTGCACAGATTATCTATTTTTGTTGGAAGTAGACCTAATTATATATATATTCCCCACACTATAAGGGATGACTCTTCCACTAACCAAAGAAAAATGAGAACAGTAATTTTATGCTTTCTTCAGAGTGAGTTTAGATTAGGGGGAAACAAGAAAGCAATTATGAATATATGTAGGCTTGTGGGTGATGACCAAGTATTTGCTTATTAAGTAAACCAATGATGCATGACACAAAACTCTTAAAGATTAGAAATGCGTTTGAGAAATCTTTGCTACACTCAGGAGTCATTTTATGATATTGTATTCTCTTTATCTCATTTGTAGAATGAGGAATCATTTTAATTCAGCCACTTTTCAGTAGTTAATACACAGGATATTCATTGCACTGGGGTGGGTAATAATTATCATTAGTCCTCTATAACTAAAGTAAAATATTATGTCTTTCCTTGTAAAGTAAAAAAAAAAAAGTAAGGTGCTTTGTTGTAACAAAAGTGTCAGTTTTCAAAATTTGATACATTCTTCAAAGACATTTCCTGGTCCTTATGTCTTCTGAGACTATTTCCTCTAGTACGAAATTTTGCTCTTCAAAACAAGTTAGTAAATAAGGAGACTTTAAAAAATTAGAATGAAAAAGACAAATTTCCAACAAAATTATTTGTTACTATAACTTATTTGTACAGCATCATAAAAAATTGTCTCTGGAATTTCTGGAATGTAAACCAGTGGGTTGAATAATGAGCTATGTCATAAGGATATGGACTTTCTAATTTTATGAGTAATAACATTTTCTTTTCTCTAGCTTACTGTATTGTAAGAGTTAGTTCATAAAACATATAGTATACAGAATATGTGTTAATTGTTTATATCATCAGTAAGGCTTCTCGTCAACAGTAGACTATTAGTATTAATAGTTATGCCTTTGAGGAGTCAAAAGATATGTCCAGATTTTTGACTGCGTGGGATTCAACATCCCAACCTCTATGTAGTTCAAGTGTTAACTATATATAAATATATATATATAAAGAAAAGTGCACAGAAAATTACATATTAAGTGATACCTGCAATAACCTTTGACTATTAATAAGTTTTAAGATTTTATTTTGACCATTTGCAAATGACGGCAACTTTATTTTGCAGTTATTGCATGCTGATGGATTCGACTCATGTAGTAAGAAGACAAATAATGCCCATGTAATTAATTTTTTGATTTGAATTTTTTTTATGTTATTAAAATAGTAATTTGTCTTATAGCAGTATTTTTAAATGATCAAACATGATTTTTACACATTTCAACTCATAGTATGAGGCATAGTAGCACTACTACTAAGACTACTATACTACTACTAATTGATATTTATTTAAATTTAATCATATTCCAGATACTTTTCTTAGTGATAAAATCGATTATCTTGTTCCTCACAACAATCTTGAATGCACTATGGCTATATCCATTTTTGAAATGAGATTAATCAGGCAGAGCTAGAGAGTGGCTGACATCAGTTGTACCCAGGTGATCGTTCTGGAACCTACATTCATGTTGCTGACACCATACTCTCACAAGTGATCTCAAGCAGCGTATGCCAGTGGAACATATTTCTCAACAATTTTTAAAACTAATTTTTTATATATTAACCACGTATGCTGCATGTTTAATTCTTTTACAGCTAGTGTTTCTCCCTATAACATAGAAAGGCACATATTAAAATATCTGCACACTATTGTTTTATGACTTTCATATGGATTGACCTGAATTCTTTTCTTAGTATTTACATACCATCTCAAATTATACACACTTGCTTATTTACATAATTTTGTTATAGCAAACATATAGGCAGTCAAAAGTGTGTGTATATATTATTTTCCTAT
>NW_012149041.1:1178372-1179578 GCF_000956105.1 Propithecus coquereli
TTACCTGTCGGATACAATGTACACTATTCTGGTGATGGGTACACTAAAAGCCCTGACTACCGCGTTATAGAATTCATCCACATAACAAAAAAACACTTGCACCCCCAAATAAATAAATAAAAACATTTGTGGCATGGATGGCTGATTGCTGCCAGTGTCCATTCTCTTTCTCTAGAATAAAAAAATGTCAGATATTTAGTTAAGGAAATGGTGAGCTGGAAGGAAGACTACATTTTAAGACCCCCATGCAGGTGAGTTTGGCCTTTTAATTCTTGCCAGATATATGTAGGGAGAAATGGTGTGCACATTATTTCTGGAGCCTCTCTGAAGGTGAAGGATGTGCTTCAACTTCTCTTTGTTGAACCGCAAAGCCATTTGTTATAACCACAAAGTGGAAGACAGGGGTTGAAGATGGTGACAAAAGGATCTTGAGTTCCTGCAAAGAATAGGATAATCAAGATGGACTTGGATTCTCTATGTTTGCATAGAAGGAAATAAATGTTTGCTTTGCTTAAGCTACTGTTACATTTACATTTCTCTCACTCAAAGCCAAACCTAATACTGACAAACATACATGTAATAATTTAAAAAGTGTTTCAAAGATCTGTCATGAGAACCTCAAAGTAAGTCTACCAGTTAGATAAATTCTCTGATAAATACAGTGATACTATCTCCTGGATTCAAACGTTTGTTTGTTTGTATGTTTTACAATTGTTGGAATTCTAGAAGAAAATGTTGGAAAAACTCTTATAGACATTGGCCTCGGCAAAGAATTTATGAAGAAGACACCAAAGGCAATCACAGAAATAACAAAAATAAATAAATGGGACCTGATCAAATTAAAAAGCTCTGCACAGCCAAAGAAACTGTTACGAGAGCAAACAGACAACCTACAGAATGGGAGAAAATTTTTGCATGCTATATATCTGATAAAGGGCTGATAACTAGAATCTATTTAGAACTCAAAAAAATCAGCAAGAAAAAATCAAACAACCCCATTAAAAATTGGGCAAAGGACATGAACAGAAAGTTTTCAAAAGAAGACAGAATAATGACCAAAAAACATATTAAAAAATGCTGAGCATCTCTAATCATCACGGAAATGCAAATCAAAACCACAATGAGATATCATTTATCTCCAGTGAGACTGGCCTTTATCAAAAAGTCCCAAAACAATAAATGTTGGCGTGGATGAGGAGAGATAGG
>NW_012149041.1:1179628-1184944 GCF_000956105.1 Propithecus coquereli
TGTTTCTCCTTTCAGATTCAAAATCTAATAAATATTATATTCTATTCACCTAATTATTGAACAGTATTTGTGACTGAATATATTTTTCTTGCTTCTTGAAATAAAGTTCTATTATTTTATACATCTACATATCTGACATTTTATAAACAGATAGGAACTGTTGTTGCTACAAGCTTTTATGTAAATCAGTGTTTAACTCTGTCGTCTGTGAGACCTAAACAAATTTATGTATTTGTATTTTCATTTTCCTATTTTTGGAATCACAGGTTAAAGCAGGAACTTACACATTTAACAACAGTCAGGACTGAAAGGAAAACATTTGTGCATATGTCACATATATATTCCTCTATTTCTTGCCATTATATTTTAGCATACTAAGAAAAAAAGTCATTGATATAAAAAAATATCTTTCTATTATAATGCATGCATGACAATATCAGATTTATGATGTTTCAAATTATCTTTGGAAAAGTCATGACTTTCTATTCATCTGGTACCTTAGAACTAAATATTCGTATTAGGTTTTGAAATAATATATAAACTTCTTCTCTCTAAATAAAATCTCAATGATTTCATAACAATTTATTATAATAGCTAGAGACTAAAGATTGCTTTTATAATATATACTGAAGGAAAATGAACTTATTGAACAGAAAACGATAAAAAACAAATTTCCAAGGATGAGTGTACACCGAGGGAGTTTCCTTGGTTCTAAAACTGCCATGTTTTATCTACAATTAATGATGATTAAGAGGTTACCAATTTGAAAAGATGTTACAGACCCGAGGAAAGCATTTTATGAGATAAAAATCTAGAATTTAAAAATGAAAGCTGTCACCCTATGACATGGCCAGAATATAGAAGGTATAGTCTGAGATAGAGAAATGGCATCAACATATCAGAAAGCTGTGCAGGTTGAAGCCAACATTTAATGGCAAAGTCAACAACAACAACGATATGAGCAGATCAGAATTACAGTGCAAATTTAGAATGATGACTTTGATAACAAATAATGGAGTATATGCATGCATTTCAAAATATAAACAGGGGCCATAATTAAATAAGAAAAAGATACTCCATTACATCATCAGTAATATTTACAGATTGTTCCAATGCTATCAATTATTGAACTAAAAATGTACAAGGTATATCCCATTTTAATCTCATGAAGGAGAAACCAATAAAGCAGGTGACGCCATTATACAGATGGTCTCCAGTTTATGATGGTTTGATTTACAGTTTTTCAAGTTCACAATAATGTGAAAGCAATAGGCATTCTGTAGAGTAGAAAGTAGTTTGATATTCTCTGGAGGTGCTTGGCAGTGACAGAGAGCCCCAGCTCCTAGTGAGAGATGCAATCCCAAAGGTAGGCAAGCAATACTCCATAGTGTATCATGTTTCCAGATGATTTTGACCAACTATAGGCTGAGTGTTCTGAACATGTTCAAAGTGGGCTAGACTAAGCTATGATGTCTGGTAGGTTAGATGTATTAAATGCATTGCCTACTTAATATTTTCAACTTGGTGGTGTGTTTACCAAGAGATAACCACATTGTAAATCAAGGAGAATCTGTATCATTACCTGTGTTTTTATATGTACAGAAAAACTTAGTTTATATTTTCTTATTAAATAACTGTATAGCTGATAAAGGGCTGATAACCAGAATCTATCTAGAACTCAAAAAAATCAACAAGAAAAAATCAAACAACCCCATTAACAAATGGGCAAGCGAAATGAACAGAAACTTTTCAAAAGAAGACAGAATAATGGCCAGTAAACATGTAAAAAAATGCTCAACATCTCTAATCATTAGAGAAATGCAAATCAAAACCACAATGAGGTATCACCTAACCCCAGTGAGATTGGCCTCTATCAAAAAAACACAAAACAACAAATGTTGGCGAGGATGTGGAGAGACAGGAACACTTCTACACTGCTGGTGGGACTGTAAGTTAGTGCAGCCTCTGTGGAAAAGAATTTGGAGATACCTCAGAGAGCTAAAAATAGAAATACCATTCGATCCAGCAATAGCACTATTAGGCATCTACCCAAAAGAGCACAAAACATTCTACGATAAGGACATCTGCACCCGAATGTTTATGGCAGCACAATTCACTATTGCAAGAATGTGGAAACAACCCAAGTGCCCGTCAATCCATGAGTGGATTATCAAAATTTGGTATATGTTCACAATGGAATATTACTCAATCATAAGAAATGACAGTGATCTAGCACCTCTTACACTTTCCTGGATTAAACTTAAGCCCATTATCCAAAGTGGGGCACCACAAGAGCAGAAGAACGGGATCCATTTGTACTCACCATCAAATTGGTATTAACTAATCAACACATAAATGCACATATCAGAACAACATCTACTGGATGCAGGGGAAGGGGGAGGGCGGCGGGAGGAGGGGGGACGAGGGAGGAGGGGAGGGGTATTTGTATACACAAGGAGGGCAATGCACACTACCCAAAGGATGGACATATTTGAAACACGGACTTGGGGGCGGGGAACCAAGGGCAACACAAGTAACCTAAACATCTGTATACTCATAATTTGCTGAAAAAAAAAAAAAAAAAGAATATATTCTGGCTTTTGAAGCTATACTAGTCATCTAAAAAAGAGGTCAAACTCTTTTTGAATGACTGGGGCTGTGGTTCACAGACTTAATCACTACCCAGTTGGATGGCCTTGAGGCAGTTTCTGACCAAACACTTCAAAGCATACGTCTTACATTATTCAATCTAAAGAAGATACCTTTCAATAAAAATAATGAGACATATTTCAAGCCAATATGTATATTCAAAACTCAAAAATGAGAAAAATATCAGTGGAGAATATCACTCTGGCTAAGGTAACACTGATTATCATAATCAGTTATAAAGATTTGCAACTGACCATACCTGCAATTATCAGATATTTGAAAGAAGTGTATATATTTCCTAGGTAAATAGTATACTTCCACAGTAAAAACGTTGTTGACAGTGCTCTATAAGGAATCTGAAGAGATCTATAGATTCTTCCTATCTCAAAAAAATAAAAAATAAAAATAAAAATAAGAAAGAGTCTAAGCTAAGCATGTTTCCCAGGATCTACTGCATTTCTAAACACTCTAAAAACTGTAGCTCTATCCTTTCCCCATTCTTTAAATAATCATCTAATGTTTATTTACCATTTACAAAGAAATATTTAAAAGGAAAACTGCCCTTAGCCATAATATGTATTAATATAATTGGAGTTTTAGGACATTTTAAATTTTTTAATTTATAGATTTCTCTACTCTTAGAAAGTTTTTATAGTATAAAATCTCAAAATTTGTGCTACAAGGCCAAATACTATTATCAGTTTCATGCCAAATGTAGCATTTTACTTTTGATATATGTCTCCTACATTTTTATTAATACTAGCAATATATGAAAGTGCTAGCATTGGATATTGTTTAAAGTCTCTAGCTTGTTTTTTGTTGTAATAGAAATCAAAGATATAAAAAACAATAATAAAGTATATGACATTTTTATACCAAGGAATGTCCAATACAAAGTGGGAGGGGCAAATATGACATTTATATGTGTATGTTTATGTGTGTGTGTGTGTGTGTGTGTATACACACAATTGTAAGCACAATAATTCATGACAGTTCAGAGAAGAAATACAAAAATTTTTAAAAGTACTATAGAATGAAGTATTATATTTTATGCTACTCTTCACTTGTTGGACTATATCTGATACACTGTGTTTAGTTCAGGCATGACACTTTATCAAGATCTTTATTCTTCAGAGTGTTCTCAGTAGAAAACAGAGAAGAAGCTGAGGAAACTCACATTGTGGCATTAAGGAAAATTTTATAGAACTGGGAATATATAACTTAAACAATGAAACTCAGAGGACATGAGAATTGACTGTCAATATTTGAAGAGCTGTCATGTGGAAGACAGAGGGGACTTGTTCTGTATTACCCTAGAGGGCATAAGTAAACACTAGAAGGAAACTATAGGCAGAGCGATGTGAGATAACAATAGCAAAGGACTTCCTATTGATTAAAGATAGCCACCAAAAAAATATGCTCACCTGCAAAAGGATGTTTTCTGTGCCCTTGAAAACTCTCAAGCATTTCTTTAATTTTTCATCCAGTAAACTATATCAGATGTCTATTCTGTAAGAATATTAGCAAATTAGATGGTTGACTAGACATGATGATTTAAAATGTCTACAAGCTCCAAATTTTGTAATGTCATAGATATCTTCAAATATGTGGAGACTGTTAGAAAACATAAATTAAAATGTAAGACTCTAGGACAAAAGAAATGATTGTAAGTTAGTCTTTGTTTCTGCTTAATAATAAAAAGGCCTTTTTTAGATTTTGACTAGTATCAAATGAAATTGATACTTTTAAAAATATAGATAAAATTCCTTAACATATTCACAAAGAATTGAGTTCCTCATCACTGGAAATGTTTAGAATGTGGATGACTACTCATCAGATATATAGTAAAAATGCTTGTGCATCAGATAGTGGCCAAAATAAACGATTTCTGTATTGCATTGTAAGTGATCCTCAAAGATCAGACTGTATGACCCACTGGAATGTAAGGTCCGAGTGAGCAGGGACATTTTGTTCATTGCAGTAATCCCAGAACTTGGAACAACAGTACCTTGTACAGAGAAAGGGTTCCAGATCCCACTTGCCCTTCATTAGATGTGTTCGGCCATGTTTCTTTTCTGCTTGATGCTACTGATAACCTTCCATGGGTATCTCTCATTAGCAAGTATATTCTTAGAGGCCACATTGGAAAGTTTCCATCTCTGTTGGAGGATGTCTCCTCGAAGTTTATCAACTCATCTGTGAAGGGACCCTATCAAATTGACGTTCCTTTTGCTAGGTCTGTTTGTTCTACCATGGAGGTGTTGCCGTGTGTCAGTGCCAGACAACGCCTTACCTCGTTTTCAGGGCTTTTCTATTACTCTGCTGTGCAAGACTTGGAAGGATCTGCTTCAATGTATATAAATGCACACACGTGAGCAATAACAACAAACTGGTGACCATTATCCTAAGTGAAGTGTATCAGGAATAAAAAAACAAATACCACATGTTCTCACTTATAAGAGGGAGATAAATAATGAGTTTATAGGGTCATAAAGTGGTATAATGGACATTGGAAGGTAAAAAGGGAGAAGGAAGGGAGGCGGTTGAGGGATAAAAAATTACCTGTTGGGCCAGGCACGGTGGCTCACGCCTGTAATCCTAGCTCTCTGGGAGGCCGAGGCGGGCGGATTGTTTGAGCTCAGGAGTTCGAAACCAGCCTGAGCAAGA
>NW_012149041.1:1186475-1188854 GCF_000956105.1 Propithecus coquereli
CTGCACTCAAATGTTTATAGCAGCACAATTCACAATTGCAAAGATATGGAAACAACCCAAGTGCCCATCAATACATGAGTGGATTAATAAAATATGGTATATGTATACCATGGAATACTAATCAGCTATAAGAAACAATGGTGATATAGCACCTCTTGTATTTTCCTGGGTAGAGCTGGAACCCATTCTACTAAGTGAAGTATCCCAAGAATGGAAAAATAAGCACCACATATACTCACCAGCAAATTGGTTTAACTGATCAACACCTAAGTCCACATATAGGAATAATATTTATCGGGAGCCGGGCAGATGGGAAGGGGGAAGAGGGGATGGGTATATACATACATACTGAGTGCGATGTGCACCATCTGGGGATGGACACCCTTGAAGCTCTGACTGGGGGTGGGGGGAAAGGGCAACATAACCTAAACATTTGTACCCCCACAATATGCAGAAATAAAAAAAAAATAAAAAAAGATGAAAAAAAGAAGACATAGTTACGTCCTAGGATGCAGATCTTCATTCCTCTACTATGGAGCTTTATAATTTTTTTTTTTTTTCTGAAATACAGTGCTTTCTCCCAAGTGTTGTCAATTCAGAGGTAGCCAATATGCACCCACACTAATTGGAAAAGCTTCACTTGGTTTAGGGGTGCATTTTCAAAAGAAAATACAAGTGCTATTTACAAGTCTATTTCTTTAATTCATTATTCTTAACACCCTTGCTCAAAAGCACACCCTTATTTGACTGATTGCTTTCATCAGGGATGATTGATTTGCTGACTTAATTTGCATAAGGCCATATGAATTCAAAAATGTTGAGAAAGGTCTTGATAGGGTTCTGGTGGCTATGCAAGGTAGCAGTGGGTACTTTTAGAATTGATGCTTTAGAGATGTCAGAAAAGATTGCAATACAGTCATCTTTGGTCAGACTACCTGCTGATTGCAGGTGGAAATACACAGGTGTGCTATCCACTAAACTACTCGAGTTTCAATTTACAGAAGTCTGAGAAATACTATATCTGATTGTTTGCATTTTTTTAATTAAAAATGCCAGATATAGACTCAATAATGTCAATTCCTTTTCGTTTCTGAGATGATATTACTTTTTGCTGTAATACTTAAATATTTCTTAAATAAGTCTAACTACAGTATCACCGTATGTTTATCACTGAGGGTTCAATCCCAGTAGTATCATATTAATTCCAAAGCTAACAATGAATTCAGAATTTTACCAAAGTACATGTAACTAATCATACTGTTTTTTAAGACTGACTTAAACAGGCCAATTATTTCATATGGGCTCTTACATTTAGTTTGTTTGGGAAAATTTTTTGCTTTCAATCCTGTGTTGACCTCAATATTATCCAATCAATGATGAAAACCAATGCTGTTTTCATTACTCCATTGATCGCTATCATTGTTTTTCCCAAGAAAGGATGGAATGGCTCTGATATTCCCTTTCTATGAACTTTAGACTGAATTGTGTGGTCTTGCCTCCTAAATATTTAATATAACATTTTGTCCTGGGTCTGCAATGTCTACATGGATCTACCACATCACCGCATGTCATGTGGCCAGGTACTTACAATAAGAAAAATCATGTTTAATTAAAATTTATCAAGTTCTTTTCAACTCTAAGGTTTTAAAAACCTGCATTCCTTTTCTAGTCTCTGAGTCATCTTCTTTAAAATGTTACCACATTATATTTGAATCTATATTTTAATATTTCTATGCAGATCTAAACAGTTGCTGTGTATCTTTCTACAGATACATAGATTCTGGTATGGACATTGATATCTTGAATGTTTAAAATCGAGGACAGATGTTTTTCAGGACTCATATAGTATTTACATTATGATAATAGACTATAAGAAAAATGTAAATAATTTGTAAAAATTAGAAATTCTTTGGGATACTTTCTGAGAACCCAGGGAAATAAAAATAGAAAATGATAATAAAAACTTACCTGATAATTTTAGCACCTAGAAATTGAAATTCAGCTACTAAGTAAACATTATTTCAAAGAAGAAATCAAAACTGAAGTTATAGTGCTTTATAGAAAGCAGATCCATGTAAACACTTTATAAATACCTCATGCTAGATGGCCCAAAAGTCCTAAGGGAAAAATTGAGAGGTTATATGTTTCCAGTAGGAAAAAATATAAGCTAAAAGTATGCACTAGAGAAAAGATATAATATAGCAGATGTATAAATCCATATATGTGTTTTATATAAATATATACATGTTTTTATGCAAACTTTATGCCGATTCATTTGTAAATCTAAATGAATGAATTTCTAACTTCCTAAGAAATTCAAGAAATAATTATATGAAATGATAAACAATTTTGAAAATTTCTACCAAATATTCAGAAACA
>NW_012149041.1:1189267-1193379 GCF_000956105.1 Propithecus coquereli
CAATAGTACACTTTGGATCAATTTCATATAGGATTAAGGTGCACAAATTCTAATTAAAATTACCTTTACTCATTTCTGGATTTATTTCCTACTAGGGATTAAAAAAAGTTTCAGTTGAGAGCATCATATAACAGAAACATGGCAATCATTCTCCTTATCATCCTTACAGCAACTTTTATATAGCTCTTACTCCAAGCATTGTTCTATGGCTTTATATGCATTAATTTACTTAATCCTTACAATAATTCTATGAGATAAGTAATCCCCATTTCTAAATTAGATAGTTGGGCCTAATGAGATTCCATAACTTTTCCAAGGTCATAAAACTTTTAAGAGGTCAAACCAGGTTGCAAAGTCTGTTAATAACTATGAATGGAACTTTAAATCCACTTTCCTTGGTTAAAGCAGAACAAAAAAACAAAGCAACAGCAACAACAAAATAAAACAACTTCTTTGTTAGGAACAACTCAAAATTCTCTTAATATGATGAATATTTTTCAGAAATAGCCACAAAGCCCACGTATAGTAAAATATAAAAGGCACTAATGGCATCAATAAGATAAGTATCTTTTCCACATACATGTTGATTTGTCTAATGCTATTGGAAGCTCTACCCAATGCTATAAAAAAGGAATAACAAGAAAAAGAAGTATATATTTTGTTAAGAAACAGGATGTCTCTCTAGTATTTTCAAATTATATATTTGTTATCATAAACACTCCAATGATAACAAAATCAACAGCAAAATTGTTGTAACATTTAAATTATACGTTTTAAACATTTGGCCACGTAATAATGGTTGACATTCATGGAGGTGATACCATATGTTATTATAATATTATTCTAATAACTTTACCTGTATTAACCCATTTAATTTTCACAAACACACTATATACAAGGTCAACAATGATGAATTGTGCTTACTTCTAGTAAGGGAATAAAAATTTTTCAGAAAAGATATTTATATTGCATATAAAATATGTCAGGCTAAAGGCATCTCAAAGTTTGTCTGGTGGGTCTATGAAGTCAAGGATGGACCAAGCTCTTTCTATTTTTTTTTCATGCTTCACATGGGTCTTCTATTACCAGCATTGGCTCGGGAGTCCAGTCATCACTTCCACATCCCTAGTGGGAAACGGAGGAAAAGTGCAAAGATGTTTCTGCCAGGAAAATAGGACCCCTTTAACAAGTTTTTGTCATAAAGTATCACTCAAAGGATTTGACACATAACTTTTTTGGTAAGCTAATCAGAAATGAGGTTAAAAAATATAGAATTGATTTGCACACTTTGCTGCACACCAAAAAATGAGTGTTATACCAAGAAAAAAAGGGAAGTAACTTGTCTAACAGTGCATAAACAGAAGGAAGAAAAGATGGATTTTAAATTTAGAAAGTCTGATAAAACAACAAGTTCTCTTGACCACTGTGCTATACCATCAGAAACAAAACTACATCCATAAATCAAAAATTTTGCTTTAAACAAATAACAAATTTAAAATATATATAGTATGAAGATTCTTTACTATAATGACAAAAAATGTGAATTAATGAATAATTGCTAAAAATTGGTATAAGACCAAATAGTGCAAGTTACAGAATTTTACTACATTATTTGAGCTTTGAATAAATCAAAAGAGCTATCCTGTTCCTTAATAAATAAATGTTGTAAAATGGTCAATTTTTTGTCAGATTTTTATATGTATACACACACACACACACACATATATATGTATATATGTATACATATATATTCTAATTAGAAAAATAAAATTTGGAGGAGATCTGCCCTAACTAGAAAGTACAAGAATAGCCAGGATAAGGGAATAGAAAAGTATATTGGTGGCCCTTCAATTTTAAAATTGAAATTTTAAGGATATGGTACTGATATGATAGACAAATTAATAGAACAGAATAAGCATTCCAGATAGATATCACAACATATTGGGAACTTTAGTATAAGTTAAAGTTATCATTTAATATCATTAATTTTAAGTACAGTGTTTCAAAATAGAAGAAAGATAATTTACCCACAGTAAGAATTTGTCAAGAAAGGTAATGTGTCATTATAAATATTATATGGTATGTTTAATTTCAGACTATTGTGATTTATTTAATCCTGGATTAATACATTTCCTTATTCATTCATGGATTCAACAAACATTTATCAAGCATCTAAAATGTTTGCTCTGCTAGGAGCAGGTGAGGCAGACCTCCCTCCCTCAAAGACTTTATATTTGAGCAAAGGAAAGTTGGGTAATTACATTTGTCATTGCACTCACAGGTGCATAGCCACATAGCATAGCATGAATAAAAAGTTTGTTTGAAGTTAATACTGAAAATTACTTTTTCTTCTATGACTGGAGTGCATAGTTTCCTTGCTAACATTATCTTCTTTTTCAACTTTATCTGCTAGCACAGCAATATTACTAGGGAATATTCAAAATTTAGCTTTCCTTTCACACATATGGGATTAAGGAACCAGAAAGAGATTTTAAACAAAAGCAAACAGACAAGTTTCTCTTTTGATACAATTTGGTAAAAAGAGGAGTAAGTATTCCAAACAATCGGAATTTCCCCTTATAATGAAGAAATTGATTTTTATGGAAATTATTGTGAGTAAAACAAATTGCTTTAACCAAATATTTTAGTCTAATGTAAACACACACTATAATTACTTAAAGAGAGAGATTGCAAGTGATAGCAAGATGTAACTTTTATTTATTTAGTGCTCTGCTCCTTGGTCAGGTTGTGTGATATTTACATGATTTTTTAAAAATTATTTTTTGAGGATGAACCTATATAATCCACCCTCTGAGTTATAGCCTCATATCCCAACACACATGTATATTCAACAACATTTTTTTTATTTTTTTGGTCGTGATTATTCTGATATTGATGATAAAATTTTTGCAAAGAAGATGTCATTTGACTGATAGACCAGAAAGTTTTATATAGTATGCCAAATGGCAATACTCAGCTTCCTTACATTTTGCTATGTCCTTTTCTACTTTGCCATCTTTTGGATAATAGAAAGCTATTTTTAATGTAATAAATGCAAATGTAGCTCGCAATTTATTTCATTATGAAGAGATAGTATGTAACAATAACATTTAAGTTACTGGGTATTGGCTGTTATCTAAGCACTGTGCTTTACACGAATTTTTTTATACTAAGAACGGTCGTGTTAATTTTTTTTATTATACAGATAAAGAAAAATATCAGGAAATAAATACAAAAATGGACGTTGCTTTTATGATTTATTTCTAAATCTGTTGAATGCTATATAGTTTTTCTCTTTATTCTTATTATAGTAGTATTCAGATTGATTATTTTAATTAAGATAATATGGTAATATGTACATATAATAAGATTTGCACAAAAGTTACATACTATTAAATGCACACATTTTAACTGTAAGTTTAATGAGTTTTAACAAATATATACACCCAGATGACCTTTACCCTGATGAAAACGCAGAATGTTTTTGTTACTTCAAGAAAATTCTATCATGCTCCTGTACAAATTTTTTCCCCCAAGCAAAGATTTTTATATACTTTCTATCTCTATAATTTAGTTTTACCTATTTAGATTCATAGAAATAAAATCACATAGTATGTTCTCTTTTGTATTTTGTTTTTTTCTCAATATGATATTTTCGATATTCATATATGTCATTGCATAAATTATTAGTGCTTTATATTTTTAATTTTTTGTTGTTATTGACCAATATTCCATTTTTGAATATAGCAAAATATGTTTACTTACTCTTTTTTAGATGGGCGTTTGAATTGTTTTCAATTTGGGGCTACTATGAATAAAGCTGCTATACATATTTGCACAAAAGTCTTTGTGTATACACGTTTTAATTTCTCTTGGATTAATACCTAAAAGGAGAATTGCTAGATAATAACGCTTAATTTCATAAGGAATGTCATAACCTCATCTAAAGTAATTATATAACATTTCACTAGAAATCTTTCATTTCAGTTGTTCCACATCCTCACTGACATTTGGAATATTCACTGTGTCTGATTTTAGCCATCTTAGCTTGTTCAAAAGGGGTCACATTGTGGTTTTAACGTGCAATTTTTTCTTTTTTTTTTTTTTTTTTT
>NW_012149041.1:1194735-1198400 GCF_000956105.1 Propithecus coquereli
TTAAATTGTGCTTATTAGTATTTTAAATGCCTACGCTATGACCTTGTAACCTTTAAACATAAGACACTATTTAGTCCTGAAATTAATTTATTGTTAGAGGTAGTAGTGTTAGTTCATGAAATATGCCTTCATCTTGATTATAAATAACATAATTGTCTTTTGAATTTTTAAACCTCTAATAATTGCTCCTTGATTTTATATATTACCAAGAGACCAAAATGGAGAATATAGTTTTTACATGTATACAAGTAGATTACAATTAAGAAACGAGGCAAATATTGAGATCCAAGTTGAAAAATACTTTTAGAAACTTACAGATAATTAAAGGCATAATAATATGAAGTATAAACAAAAAAAAACAAATAGCAAAGAAGTATGATTTGGCTGAAAAGTTCAGTTTCTGTTCTGCTCTTCTCTTTTTTTTTGGTAAAAACCCCCAAATTCCATGCATATGGTTTGTACCACCTTCAGAACTGTGTAACATTTGGGAAATTTTATTCATAGTTAAGAATAACCAGTCAAAAGTTTCACATGTAGGATTTGGCCTAGTGCCATTTAAAAAAAGCTTAAAAATCTTTTAATTGCTGCATCCAAACTTTGGATGCCACATTAGTGTCAATGTAATGGGAGGTAGGGCTGATGATCCTCTTAACTAAACAAGGGCATAAAATTCATCCAGGGGATGTGACAGACGAGCGGTTAGCAAATGTTTCACCAGCCAGGATATTTTAGCACATGGCACTGTATTGTCTGACTAATTATGGGATAGCTCAAAGTAGAGGTTTGTGCAGATAATCAGGAACCAGAGTCAGTGGGAAGCTAATTGCAGGGTCAGAATTGAACATTTGGAGGTGGTAGCTATGTCCTGATTTATTAACTCAGACAAGACCACAGTAAGAAAGGATCAATCATGCTATTGAGCAGATAAATTACATCCTTGATTTTGAAAAGGGAGCAAAGAGCACAATCTTTGTGTATGTTGTAAGTGGACAAACTTCTCATTTGTTCTGTTGAATCACAAACGAAATAGTTACTTCAATTTTGTATTTTAAAGAAACAGGATATGATACAGAAAGAACTATGCTATTTTCAAAAATTCATGTATTGTATGATTTGAATCCTAAGGAAAAAGTGAATTTTGATTACAGTCTTGGAAAGAACATGCCAATTTTATTACCATAAATGAAAACTAGATTAGATCTATGTTGTGATGCTTGGTTTGTAGCAGGAAAAGGCAACTTATTTTTATCATGTGTAAGGAATATATAAGGGTCCCATAAGTTTTTGACTGATATTATATACAGTACTAACCAAATGTTTACGCAGTCCAGAGACAGTTTACCAATTGTGCTTATAATGCAGAGACTGAGATCTTTAATGAAATAGGTGAAGGGACAGAGAAAGCGACATCAGAGTGACTACATCTACAGCCTTTATACAGAAACAGACAGAACTAAAAATATTTTTAAGGAAAAGGTAGACAGAAGAAAAAAGGGTTTCTGAAAAAATAAGAATGGCATTTTCAATTATTTTAAAAAATAGCATTGAGCATCATCATTAGATTAATTATATAGTTGTCCTAGAAAAAAATATATGAATACAGTTTGGGTTTCTATCTGGCATTTTCTAACCAATGGAATCATAAAATAAAAGGCTATCCTTCTATGGATGGTAATGTGTTCTCTCACTGAAAATACTCGAGAAGATTTTATGTAAATGTAATTTAGGTATATTGAGATTGGAATCAGATACTGTATTCATTTAACCCAGTACTTTTCACCTACAGCTGACACAGGGGACGAAATAGGAGGGAAGTTGGCTCACAGGGATCTGCATCCTCCGACCCATTCAAACTTCATTTCTGTCCTCTCCAAATAGTGCTTTGACAATTGGTTTCCATTTTTATAAATTAGATTGCACATTTTTATTTTAGTTCTAATGTATATCTATACTTAAAAATTGTATTTAAAAACTAAAGATCAAGCCAGCTTCTACAACATCATCAGACTCTGAGAGTGTATCATGGTATTATTGCAGCCAAGGTTGGAAAGGTTGTGAGCACAGCCCAGAGGAGTAGGTAAAGCTCATGCATGTTGGCTCACAGAATCTTACTGTGTAGCTAGAAAGTGAAACCTGAGACACAGAAATACATGGGGCCGGGCTCGCTGTGGTAAATCTTTTATGTCCTAAACACATTGACTCCTGATTATCTAGCCTTTCAACTTTCACACACATTCACCAGGTGTTTTACAACACAAAACCACACTGACTTAGGTCATGTGATTTCCTAGTCTGCAAGTTACAGGTAGAAATTTCAGTTGGCAAACAGGTACATAATTAGTTCTGTACTGACATATAAAATTAAAATCATTTAGCCTCGTGTTTCTTCTCCTTCTAGTTTAGAATCCTGTATGAAGCTTTTGTTAATATTCAAACATTTTTGTTCATAACCTTGGAAGCTTCATGAAATGTGTAAGAAATGTCTACTTACTAAATATGCTTAGAAAATTACCTGGAAATCTGAAACTCTGTTATCATATTCAATGGATCCATTGATGAGTTAGTAAAATGTTATTATCAGGAAAGTTCTACAAAATATTCTTTACTCCTCACATGTTGACAGCATCATACTTTACTGTTAAGAACTGAATTATGTCCCCCAAAAATCTATATGCTGATGCCCTAACTCCCAGTGCATTTGAAGATACGGATTTTATTTTACTTTTTATTTCAAAATATTACAGGGATGCAAATGTTTTTGCTATATGAATATACAGTATAATTCTGAAGTCAGGGCTTTCAGAGTGCTCATCACCAAGACAGTGTTCATTGTACCCAATAGGTAAGTTTTCATCCTTTGCCCCTCTCCCACCCTCCCTCTTCTTAGTTTCCAAAGTAATTTATGTCTCTTTGTGCCCATGTGTACCCATATTTAGCTCCCACTTATTAGTGAGAACATGTGGCGTTTGTTTTTCCATTCCTGAGATACTTCACTTAAGATAATTGTCTCCAGTTCCATACAATTTGCTGCAAAAGACATCATTTCATTTCTTTTTATGGCTGAGTACTACTCCATTGTGTTTATATATACCACCTTTTCTTTATCCACTCATGAATTGGTGGGCACTTATGTTGATTCCACACCTTTGCAACTGTGAATTGTGCTGCGATAAACAATAGAGTTCAGGTGTCTTTTGGACAAAACGATTTATTTTCCATTGATCAGATACCCAGTAATGGGATTGCTGGATAGGGCCTTTACAAAGGTAATCAAAGTTGAAGGAGGTACTAAAAATGGGTCTCTAATCTAATATGACTAGTATATTATAAGAAGAGGAAGAGACACCAGGGATACACATCATAGAGAAAAGCTCATGTGAGGATGCAACTAGAAAGTATTGCCCTGCAAACCAAAGAGAGAGATCTCAGAAGAAACTAGACCTATGAAGTTGATCTTGGACTTGCAGCCTTCAGATCTGTGATAAATTATGTATCTGTTGTTTAAGACATCCCATCAGTGATATTTTGTTATGGCAGGTCTAGCAAACTTTTAAAGCTACATAGACCAAGGTAAATATTTATTCACACATGCAAAATTGTGTGTTTGAAATCTTTCTGCTGGCTTGCGAGACTGGAAAATGGACAGGGCACAGGGATAAGTCCTA
>NW_012149041.1:1198450-1198971 GCF_000956105.1 Propithecus coquereli
TTGTTTGTCTTTTTATTATTGATTTAGAAGAGTTCTTGAGATACCTTGGATTTAAGCTGTTTGTCAGTTACATGCATTGTGAGTATTTTCTCCAAGTCTTTAAATTAGACTTTCATTTCTTTAATGATGATCTTTAAAGATCAAAGTTTCTAATGTTCATGAAGTTTGAATTTATCATCTTCTAAAGTTAGCATTTTATTCAATCTGGGACATCCTTGACTAATTCAACGTCATAAAAATTTACTTCTATTTTTTTCCCATAGAAATATTATAGTTTTAGCCTTAACAGGTTCTTGATCTACCTTCAATTAACTTTTGTGTATGTTGCGAGATAGTAGTAAACGTTTATCTTGTGTTGTTGTTCCATATGTATTCAATTGTTCCGATATCATTTATTTAAAAAATTTTTCCTTTTGGGCTGGGCATGGTGGCTCACGCCTGTAATCCTAGCTCTCTGGGAGGCCGAGGCGGGCGGATTGTTTGAGCGCAGGAGTTCGAAACCAGCCTGAGCAAGAGCGAGA
>NW_012149041.1:1199021-1200144 GCF_000956105.1 Propithecus coquereli
TGTCAAATAAATTAATAAAAGAAAAAGAATAATAAGTGATACATTAATAATTGTTGGATTAACTATAAAATTAATGGATGGGCACACTATTTAATTTGAATAATGGTTTCACTTATTAAAACTTAACGTAGTCTCTGGTACCATGTGCCACACACTGTTAGGTGCTTTATATATATTAACCTGCTTAATATTCAGAACCATTTTATGAGATAACTATTACTATTAGTTTTACTTTGCATGAGGCTATAGAGCTTATAAATGGAAGAACCAGAGTTTGGCCCTAAACTCAGAATTTTTTCTACTTTGCTACAATAGCTCTATTAAGAGTCATAGAACTAATCATCAGCAAAACTGGAATTAGAGGTCATTTTTTTTTAACTTAAAGTGTCCCAATACATTCATCTACACATTGACCACTTTGGCAGTACAATATATTGATAACAAAAAGGCTGTCTAATAGAAAATAAAAATGGATCTCAGTTCTGAACAAAACAGAGTATCTCATTTGCATGGATACTTACATAATAATGACATAACTTCTGTTCCCTAACTTGCTTTGTTAATGATATGGTGTGTCGATATGAGTTATTTTTAAAACCCATAGTTACGTGTAGCTAGTTTAATGACAGACATCAGTCTGGAGCCTCATGGGAGCTATAATTGTACCCTAACTTTCTGCTTTTATAACTGAAATAAGTGTTGTACTCATTCCAAAAATATATCCAAATTGATATGGGGCTTCAACTGTCCTTCACAAAGGACTTATAACCTAGGAATTATTCTGACCTAATTAAATCTTTAATAAATACACATTTATGGGTATAAACCAAATTTCTATAAATGTTTTTTCATAGCATTGTTTTAATTGCCCCATTATACATTCAATGTCATAAGATGAAACCAAATGAAAAATAAATATGTTCATGTCAGAGAATTAAAGAAAGGAAGTACTAGCAAGACATTTTCTGATGCTAGTACCCCAACCAAGACCAATATTGTATACTTTCAGATGTCTAGATTCTTGTTGAATATCAAATGTCAGAATAATAGTTTTGAAGCACTGCAAGCCCTCCAATTTCTTTTGACTTTCAAACATTGGTAATATATGAATAACCTACAAATT
>NW_012149041.1:1200194-1203566 GCF_000956105.1 Propithecus coquereli
TACATGTATATATTACAAATTAACTTTATCCTATTGTCAGCACCAAAAGTATTGCCCAAATAAGGTACAAACTCCAGTGTTTACTTAAACTCTCTACAAATTGTTCAAAAATGCTGCATCTAAGCAAACAAAAAAGATTAGGTTAATAATATTTTTTGTTCCTTTATAATTTGCTGTATTGATTGCTCTTGGAATACGCTTAAGCCTTTTTCAATATAATATAAATGTGTTTATAATTATATATGCAATATACATTCTATATATGTCCATGTGAATATAAAAGCATTGGTTGGTCGTAAACTGATGCCAAATAATGAATGAGCATGTATTCTTTGTAATCTTCTGAGTGTCTCATCACCAAAAATTTATTCCATAAAACACATTTCAAGTAATATTTATAATTGTTAATAATGAACAAGTGCATAATGAAACCTTGATCTTGTCCTTCGGTAACACCTTTTCCAGGTAGCGCATAATGTCACAGTAAAAAGTTGTTTCTGTAGTAATGAAAGGGCATTACCAGTGTGAGAGTATCCACTATCCTTCCCTCATCCTACTTTTCTCAGCATCCTGGTCACTCACAGATATGCTCAGGCACAGATAGAGCATTCTAAGCTACAGGAAGAAAACCATCCATAGGTACCAGTCACCACTAGGAGGTCTCTAGCCATCTACACATCTCTAGAGCAATGAGGACCCAAGTATTCTGTCTGGCTAGGTATGTAGTCTGATGAGTATATGACTTCTACCAGATGGAGGGGTGCATTGTAGATATTTTGTCAATTATATTTCCAGCCAGTGGCACCCTAGTGTCTCTCTGCAATCTGTGTAAAAGAGATTAAACTTCTCTATAGTACCTAAAACACATTTTGATGAAACAATGAAGCTATAGGGCATGTGAGTTGTCCTGATCATGTATTTTATTCCAAATGAAACTTCTGGTTATATATTTTTGGGGAACTTCAGAAGCCCTAGACAACTAAAAGTCCTTGGAGAGTCTCTTTCACTGAATCATGCTTTTATAGCCAGATGAAACAAAACTCTAAATTCCTCTGTGAAACTCACTGCACTATAACTCCCATCTGAATTTTTTATTGTATGTAGTGCCTGAATTAGTTCTTCCACATATAAATACTGCATTGACTCTTCCAAAAATCTCATCCCTAACCTACAATTAAAGACTTTTGTTGAGATTCTTGTCTTATCTGAAAAAAAAATGAAGTAATCTAAAATATAAAGAAAATGTAAGGCGACCTTAGCTCACAATGCACCACTTAAGTGATACTCTCCAATAATTCAGGGTGCAGTACTTTGCAAATGCAAATCAGTAGGAATGATCTTAATCAAGACACAACTTTAGTCCTAGTTTTCTTAATATTACCTGCTAGGCTATATACTGAGACGTTTTCTTACCCCTTGGAATGTTTTGATATTAAAATTAAGAGCTATATTACCTTTAAAATATGAGTTTATTGAGTAGTATACACAATTGAAATTATAATAGAAAACTGAAAAAAAGGGAGTAAGCTTTAACAGACTAAGGAAGACTACAATTAAATCGATGGTAAGGGAGGGACTGTGTATTCCTAAAATTAAAAAAGAGGGAAAATATTAAATATGTTACAAACATATTTTTAAAAATATTTTACCACTGTGGTCCCCAACCCCAGTGCCGCAGAGCTTCACCGCACGTCTCCATCCTTGGAAAAATCGTCTTCCGTGAAACTTAGGAAGGGGGGTGCACACAGCAAGAGGCGAGCACCGCGGGGGCCGGAGCCAGCGAAGCTTTGTCTGTATTTGTAGCCGCTCCCCATAGCTCGTGTCACCGCCTGAGCTCCGCCTCCGCCACCGCCACCCCCGCCCAGCTGCCCACCACCTCACCGACCCCTTCCTAACCCCCAGCCCCGGAAAAATTGTCTTCCTTGAAACCCGTCCCTGGTGCCAAAATGGTTGGGACTGCTCTTTTACCACGTAGCAACATCGATGTGCATACCCCTGAGCCACAAACCTCAATGCACTAATAAACGTTGTGAGACCTATGCTGTAAATCAATGCCAAATATATTAACGAGAGGAAATCAGAAGACAGCTATAGTTTTTAAATAAAAATCAATATCAACTTTACATTTGATGTCTTTTTTACGAATGGAAGGATTATGTTGAAAATATAAGCTCTCACATAGGTACCAAATTGGTCTATATATATCCTAAAAAGGTGAGTTACAACAGAAATACATTAAAGGAGCAAGAAGGCTTGGTTGCAGCAGTGAGTGCGGTTAGCCCTGGAGCTGCTTTTCCATGAACCCGAGGCCAGGGAGCGAGAAGAACGCCAGGTGAAGACAGAGGCACATTTTGGAGTGATGTGTCTACGAGCTAAGGAACACAAAGATTGCTGAAAACCACCAGAAGTTAGGAGAGAAGCATGGGACAAACTCTTCCTCAGAGTCTCCGGAAGGAACCCACACTGATGACATTTTGATTTCAGGCTTCTGGTGTCCAGAACTATAATATAAGAGAAAATGTTTCTGTTTTAAGCTAGTCATCGTGTGGTGCTGTGTTGTGGCAGCCCTAGGAACCTAATGTATACTTAGATCCGGACGTTATTATTTAAAAGCTAGCGGACTGAGGTGGGGGATGATATTGTCCCAGAAAATATAATTTTATGTAACATTAAACTTGAGATGAAGCTGAGCATCTAGATGGTAATCACATTTTAAAAATTCTACCTTCCTCCACTGAGATAAAAAAAAAAAATCATTGAATGAGATCATACAGTTAGTACTAAAACTCTCTAGATTTGTTCAGAGGAATCCATCACCTGTTACTAAACAGAAACAGGACATATGTTTATATTGATGTGGAATTGTAGATCTCATGCCGATTCCTACTTTCTACTGTACACCACTAAACGGACCTCACTTGGGAATCTGAATGCCACTGATAGGTTTAAGGAGGATGAGGACTTATTTGGGGAGAGGACACAGAAAAAGAAAGAAATGTTAAAAACATGGCTCTGGAATATGGCTGGGCAAGATAGGTCTTCTGGAATTTCGTTAGACTCTTCAGTATAAAAGGACTTGGTCCCAAGGAGAAGGCTTTTATTTCTACCTTTCTACTTTACTAATAAATTTCAGAGTCGTTGGGGATTTTTACATGTTTAATGCCAAAAGGAGTTATCTCAATAAAGGGTGAAATTAGGGGCTGCTTTTGATACTTCCAAATTCGTTATATTAAACCAACTAACGAGTTGATTTTTTTTTAAATGAATATTGAGAATAAACCAACACCATGGAAAAAGGAAGAGGAACATCGTTTTTGGTTCATCCACATTCACTGCCCATCTCAGGTAGTATTCGTGAATGAGGGAATGTCT
>NW_012149041.1:1203718-1204142 GCF_000956105.1 Propithecus coquereli
GTAAATATTTATTCACACATGCAAAATTGTGTGTTTGAAATCTTTCTGCTGGCTTGCGAGACTGGAAAATGGACAGGGCACAGGGATAAGTCCTAGACTCTATTCTTAGTGATGTATTACACTTGATTGTACAAAATGTGCATTAATTTCTCTGTAAATAGGATGTGTGGAACAGTTTGAACACATTGAGCTGTCACACCAGAAGCATTTGCTAAAGGTATTAGTGAACTTAAAAAATTAATTATTTGAACAATGCCAATTCACAATTGACTTTACTAATAGCACTTAATTTTAGTATAATTAATTCTGAGTTGGTGCCTGAGAATTGACCATAAATGTCTAGAACTGATTTAAGTTTTCTTAAGTCCAAATGGCAATTGAAGCATATATATTATACTTAAATATATATGCTTATTTACTATTT
>NW_012149041.1:1204824-1206292 GCF_000956105.1 Propithecus coquereli
TTAGATTTAAAGGGAGCAGTTTAGGACTATGCTTTAGGTTGAAAACAAGTGTAAAACATTTCCAAATAAATTATATTTAAAAATGCTTGGGCGGAACCTAAAATATCTGCAATCACACAGGATAAGTATGTATGTGCTGCTTAAGAGTTACTCTGAAACACTAGCAAACACAATCATATATGCACTTATAAAAATTGACTGATCTTCAAAATGAAAAAAATGCAGGCTAACGAGAGTATGTCATCTGAAAGAAAACTCCTTTAATCTTCTTTCTAATAGTCCATAAAAAGATAACACATTTGTCAACTTAATGGGTGTTTTAAGAAAAGAGGTACAATTGAACAACTAAAAAAAACAGTAGGCAAAAAAATAATGTTAAAGGAGATATAGAGATTTTGGAAAAGCCTGAAAAAATGAGTAGAAATTATAATTTAAATAATTCTAAGTGCTGCACAAGAAAATTTATTTAAGTAAACAGAAGGAAACTAAAATTATGATTTTTACAGTCCTCCAAGCATGCTTTGGTCAGAGATGGAGGCATATCACAGCATTTACAAACACTTCAGGGGATTATAGTTAAATGTATCATATTGGACTTGCTTTCGATTTTTAGGTGGTATAGAGTTTTAATCATTGATCATTAGATTTTAAGATATGTTAGGTTTCATGACAAATATTTACAAGTTTTGGTGGAAAAGGCACTGAGAGTTGAAAATATTTGTTAATAAATAGTTAATAATGATGAAAAAAGGCTCTTGCAGGAGCTACTAAACTCTACAATGTCAAAATTGGACAGCATTATGGCTTAATTAGTGGAGAAGTTTGTGATTGTCTATCTCGATGACTGATCCTCAGAGCCTCAGTTTTGAATACTATGGGGATTCTGAATAGATGAAACTGACTGGGTTAGTGAAACTTATTGACCCTACTCCCATTTTTTCATCAATTTACATAACGCATATAAACATAGTTCGTTCCTGTATGGCACCAACACTGGATTGCAGCAAATCGCTGTTTGCAGCCATTGCAATGACTGATTTGGATTGTCACTAGGTCAATCTGATTAATTGTATACAAGTTGGCCAACAAAAGTCAAAATTGCTTTTCTATAGCTGCTTTTGTGATGAATTACAAACACAGATGATTTATATCTCTCCAGAACAGCATTTGAAAAGGGGTTTTGAAAATCACTCTGTTCATTGCACCAATGCAAATGTACAAACCAGAAAATTTTCCCTGCTCCACTACCAAACTCTTCTCTGAGTCCACCACCTGGCACTGCCGCGATTTAGGGCACTGAATGCTTGCAGCTGTTATGAGTCCTCTTACATTTGAATCATGTCCATAATTCATTCAAATAATCATTTGCTCCAAGAAAGTTTATGTGGGCCTTTGTCACCTTTGGGCTGTGTAATTTTCATGTTCCCACACTATGGTATTATTTTTGCAGACCAACATGAATTTGATA
>NW_012149041.1:1206342-1209478 GCF_000956105.1 Propithecus coquereli
TTTTTTTTTTTCAGGGAGAAAAGCTTCACAAACCAGAATACTTAACTACGAAAATTGCTTTGACAAGAAGCATTAATAATGCAAACCTATCTGTAAGAGTCACCTGAAATCTAACTACGACACATTCGCTTCTCTAATACTAGCTTTATATTTACTTCTATAATTTTGACCTTGGCATGCAATTATGCCACTATTTCTGCAGTCTAAGGATTTCTTAAGAGGGGAGTAAATAGAGATATCAAAAATTGTGAATGGAACAAAGGAAAACAGCAGTAAAAATACTCGAAGAGTATATAAAAAGAGACAAAGAAAAATATCTGTTCAATCTAATAATAAAAAAGAAATTGTACTAGGGCAGCAGTCATTTTGCTTCTATCTTTTTTGCACCTATAGTGACAGGTGTCTTTATTCCTAAAAGAGTTTATTACCTTCATAATATAATGATTTCTGTTATAAAAAAATTACATGCTTCATTACTTTCAATCTCATTTGTTGTTCTATGTTATACATTTAAGGAAATGAAAACACATTAAAATGCTCACATATCACCATCACCAATTAGGGAATTTCTAGCTGGATTATGCCTAAGGTAGTTCAATTTACTAAATCAGTAGGGACAAAGAAATTTCTTTTGTAAATGCAACAAAAATATTTAGCATATTTCCTGCATTTATTTCTTGTGTTACTCTATAATGCATACAGATGCTTCTTGGAATTATTTTTACCAAATCATATAAATCATTTTAAGGAACACAATAAAGTACATTATTAACAAAACTATCTGTTTGTTAAACACAACATTTCAAAGAATTGTTTTGTAATGTTTGAAGCTACCAGAACTCCAAATTTGCTTTGTAAATTAATAATGTTTGATCTTTTTTCTTTCCTACACATTTGAATTACATCAGGCATTATATATGGATAATAAAGTTTAGGGTTCAAGGGCACTAATAAGTAATGTGCTTGTCTTTAACTAAATTCAAAACTATTTACAATAGATAGGTGATGAGTTAGACAAATGTTGAATAAATATATCAGCTCAAGAATTTACAAGGTTAATTTGGAGATTATGGCTTGATCTTTGGCTGCATTTGGGTTCCCTATAGATCCCTCCTGATTTGAGATTCCTACCACAAAATGAGATAGTACCCTTTTCAGGGATACAACCTGTTCCTACAAGCATTCTCAGTAAAGAGATTGGTTCAAAAGAAAAGCCAGAGTAGTAGAGCAACAAATGCTTAGTTCATCACTAAGAGAAGCAGCCACTGAGGAGTAAAATAGTCTGCCATTAAACACTCCTGCTTTTAACTATCATAAACTTTAAGCTTAACAAATTAACTTTTGATCAAAAAGAAGTGGCTGACCTGAGGGTAAGATCTGAAGTTTATCAGAATTGTCAGAATTGATGGATTGACCTTCCAACAGCAAAAACCAACATGATCTACTTCACGTATCCTACCAGGAACTTCGTCCAGTCTCTGATCACCTCTAATGAATTGGCTGAAGAGGAATAAAGGGCAGTTTTCTTTGTTACTTTGCTTTGGCTTAGCCTCTGATCTCTGTCTAAGCCAGGAATTATTATTCCAGGCGCTGAAAGAAGAACTTGAAACGTCTCCTTCTTGTATGAAATTTTGAGATAGTGTAATGTAAGCAACACTGACATGAGGACCATATAATGAGGCAGAGAGGGATGATTTCCCCATGTGTGGACAGAATACAGTATAGATTAGTACACGAGGGATTCTTAGATCCCCACCACATTGACACTTTGAGGATTCCAGCCATATGAACACAATGTAATCAGGATATATTACTCCCAACCAGGGTATTCCTGCTCTCTATGTGGGCTCTAGCCACAGAAGTGGTGTGGCAACAGACAGAAAGCAGCAATCAGAAGAAAGATATCAATACAAGGGGCTGCAAGGAAACATTAAATGGAAATCTGTGAGCTTGTTTTATATATCTGCAGGCTGCATTACCTTTTTGAGATGGAAATGAGGGTGCAGTGGTAGATGAGAATAACATGGAAACAAGTGAGGTGTGTGTCCACTAGAGTAGAGGTCAGCAACTATAGCCCAGGACCAAGTCTGCCTTTTACCTGTTTTTATTAAAAAAGGATCATTGGGAGCAATCAGACCTATTTTGTTTATGCGAAATATTTTCTGTGGATGCTTTCGTGCTACAGCAGCAGAGATGCGTAGCTGTGACAAAGACTGTACGGCGAGTAAAGACTAAAATACTCACTATGTGGAATTTTAAAGAAAACATTTAATAATCCTTGGCATAGATTAAACAGCTGCAAAAGGTGGGATAAAATATGTATGGACTTAACTATGGGAGTACTATAGTTTTACACAAGACACGCATGAGAAAAAGTTTTGATTTTCGACAAGTTCGTAAGCATGTTCGAAGAGTGGAAAATTATAGAGGAATATATCAGAATGATGTGTACATCTAACAATTACTTTAATTCAAAACCACTCCAGAATAAAGCCAGTCTGCAGATGTGTATTGAGTACCTCCTCAACTCCATGCCCTGCCCTAGTTACAAGTGTTATGATATTGAAAAAGTCAAGTACTATCTCCGTTTCAATGCAGCTTCCATCCAGGGGAAAACAGAGGAAAATAAACACACAAATAACTTACATTTATGTAGAGGTACGTGTATAGTAGGAAATATAGCAGGAAATGTAATAATCTGGGGAGCAGAAATATGTTGGGTATATCAGAACCAATCCACAACCTAGAACCATGCTCATTGAGCCCAACTTAACCCTTGCCAACCCTCAAATATAGAAGTGAAATGAACAGGCCAACTTCTGTGTGCTGCTGTGTTTTGTGGTAGTTTGTTACTCACAATTATTGTGAGACTACACGACCAATACACATGGAATTTAAGTCAAAATATAAAATCCTTCTGTTTCTTACATAGGCTTATGTCATCTCTCCTTGATTATCTTTCCATCATCAAATACCAGTCCTCATTTCGTTCACTCCTCCGGCTACACTGGCAGGCTTCCTGCCCCTAGGACATACCAAGCATTTTTTCTGACCTAAAGTCCTAATTAATTTTGGGTGGGATGTTTTTTCTCCATGTATCTTTCTGCCTCTTCTACACTTCATTCATTCATATAGA
>NW_012149041.1:1223618-1224641 GCF_000956105.1 Propithecus coquereli
GAATACTGAATAAAAGACTTGAAGAAAACCTTTATTGAATGATCTCCAACTTTCTGGTTCCCCGAATCCTGTCATACTCATTATTTTAAATAAACCAACATTAAACCTAACCCAACTTGATTCTGTCAAATGGCTAAAATATACTTTGTACAATCAGCATTGCATATATACATAGATTATTCCATGCTGTAAAAACATACAGATTTTCAACAAACCAGCAAGATATTGAAAAATGTATGGTAGAATGATTATGTGGAGTTCCAGAAAAATGAACAGACAGGAAAGTACTAACCATGCAATTAAAATAGTGGAATATATGGATGCCTATGTGCACCTCAAACAAATATAAAGTAAAAGAAGAGGATAAAACACATCCTTTAAAAGAGACAAGAAGACTGTAATGACAGCTTGAAACAGTATCACCTTTCTCATAGCTACCTTGCTATTTTAATATCATGGTAGTAGTAATTAACATTCATTGAGTTTGTACTTTCACTGTATCAGGAAATGTACTAGGTGTTTACATGAATTAATTTGTTGAAACCACAAAGCAAACGTATGGACTATGAAATATATTATTCATAGTTAAAGATGAAGAAACCGAAGATGAAAGTTTGAATAATTTGTCCAAAGTTGCACAGTTTGTAAGTGTCACTTATTGTAAAGAAAACTCCTTTAAGGTGGTTAAAAAAAACATAAAATATAAATCATTCTGGCTCGCTGAGTAGTTTTGACAATGAGAAAGAGAGGAAAATTTTAATTGACACCTTTAGCAGTAATGGGAAAAAAATTTTGAAATCAGTAGTGTGCCCACTCTTTTATTAAAAGCCACTCCCCCTTATCCCCAATGTTCTTAGCATGTCCACCATGACTGGCTTTCATTACAGCAGGACTGTTTCCATTGCACTCTAACTTTTGTTTATGTTAGGCAGAGTGAGAAGCCCCCATCTCTCAGGTCATCCATCATCCTTTGCACTATAATCACCTTAAACTCAGTACATCCCATCTTTGTCTTATACAGTT
>NW_012149041.1:1224691-1227184 GCF_000956105.1 Propithecus coquereli
TTTAATTTATAGGAACTCTGTGCTCCAAGTTAATTGATTGAAGATCAAAATAGCTAGTTTTCAATGCATGTTTGGATCTGGATTTGGGAATCACTAATATATACCTGACTATCGGATCCACGGATGTAGATAGACCACATGGCTGAAGACCGTAGAATAAAAAGGAAAGATTGAAGAAAAATCTTCAGATTGAAGAAGAATCACAAATACAAAATGATAAGATGAACAAAGAAATAAAAGCCTAATTCAAGAAATAACATGGTAAGAAAAAAAAATGATTTAAACACAGTGGTCACATTGTAAAATAAAAAAGAGGGTGGAATGAAAAATAAAAATTTAAGTAAGCAAACAGGGGATCTCAGAGCAGTTCAGTGATGTCAAGTGGAAGCTGGTTGGTAGCAAATTGAGGAGATAATTGGAACTAAGGAAGTTGTAAATGTGTGTAAAAAATATTTGAAGGTTGGCTTTAAATTCAAAGGCAAAGAATAAATGAAGGGAGATGTTTTGTGGACGGAGATGTCATTGTTTATTTTTTCGTTTGTTTGTTTTTGTTTTAAGTTTTAAGTGAAAAAATGGAAGATTCTTGAATGCTGATGCAAGATGCTTGCGGCATGAAAAGCTGGGAATACAGCTGAGAATAGAGATAATAGAGGAGACTCCAGAAGAAGCTCTAGGTTCTGTCACAACCCAAAACACTTGGGGAAAAGTAGCTCAAGGCAGAAGAAATGGCACATTTTCTATCATGGTGAGATGGTGCTTCAAAATACAAATGATGATGTTTTCACCTATTGGTATGTATGAAATATCTGTGATTTAGATATTCAATCTTTTCAATATATTTACAAAACATCTTAAGCTATTGTGCCTTTGGCAAAGCTCATTAGTATCCTTGAATTTTATTTCTAGTGTTAGGATTAAAAAGAGAAAGCATTTTATCTGTTAAAAATCTACCAATTTTTATCCAATATCAAATGGAAGAATGAACATAGCCATATTCCAACACAGCTCTTATTATTGATGAAGTCTTTACTTAGAAACATTGTCTAAGTTGTTTATTTCTCTCACACACCAGCCCCAAGTTAAAGTCTATTTGATTCAGATGCCTGAATTCTATAACTAAGTGGGAATAAAATATATTGAGAATTATTTTTTGATTAGTTATTTGTGATTATTCAGTTTCTGTTAAATTCCTTGATCATAATTCAATATAAACAAATATTTGCAAGGGGAAAAATGTGATCGTTTGTCTCTTTGCACAAGCCGTCGTAAGTGTAATCTCAGTTTGTGGGTTTCTAATAAAGAAAATTGAAGTTAGAACATCATTATGTTCTCTATACTGTTTTCATTATTTTGGACATGGCAAAATTATTGTCCACAATTTGACTTTGTTCCTTAAAACACCAGCAATAAAATTGACTTTGACTTTGTTACAGTGCATTTGCAATATGTCAAAAATAGTAGTTGTAAAAATAGAATTTTCAGTCATTGTATATAGTACTGAAAGGATTCTACATTTCTCAGAGTCCTCATGTGCATGGATGTCTAGTTTGACTTGTAACAATCAGAGTTCGGTAATAAGATTCTTGTTGTTACTCTGAACAAAAATAGATGATGCTGTGATATCGGTGTGGTGTCAGGAGCTAACTGAAAATTTAAATAATGTTACCCGTAGATAAAACGTTGACAATCATTTAAAACGTTCTTCATTAGTAATCTGTTTTAAGGAGTCAATCTGCAAAAGGACTAAAAGTCAAGTTAAATAAAATTAAAATCTTTCAGCTATGGAAGTTCATTTTGTGTATTGAGCTAAAAGAAGAAAAATGGTTTGGTTTCTACTATTCGGTATTGAGAAAACATTCCAGGTAATGATGGCAATCATCCTTTAGTTCTTGACATACAGTAGCTACTAAAAAAGAAGATTGTTACCTCGTTGGAAGGAGATAGGAGGCTATGTATCGACTACACCATTTATTTGGTCCTGAATATATGCATTAGTTATGCTTTAACATTTAGTTTGTTATGTCTGATATTTGCTGCCACAATATTGCAAACTTTTGAGACCAGTTAGCTATATCTTTATATTCTGAAGAGCCTGCATAATACCTTTAACATGGTATGATCAATGTTAAGTATTTGTTTATAGATAGTTAAGTATTGAGAGAAGACATTTCAAAATGTATCTGTTTTCTTCTAGACAAACTTTATTTTCTTTTCTGTTTTATTGTGAGAATAGCTACTGTTCTTTTTTCATCATTTTTATAAACCCAGAACCATTAACATCTTTTGAATCAATGAAATCTGTTCTTAGTAAAGGGAGCAGTGGCAACCTTAGCAGTGCTCACTTATCAAGAACCCACTGGCCTTTATCCTTAGAATTATTATTTAAACAAGTCTTTAAAAATAGGCTATATCTTCACATGTTTGACTCTGTGTTTTAATTTAGGTTATGGACTAAAACTTAATATCTTGAATTTACAGAGAATATTTCTTTCA
>NW_012149041.1:1229884-1230497 GCF_000956105.1 Propithecus coquereli
ATTATTGTCGTTGTTATTATTAATATGCAGCATTGTGACAGTTTCTTTAAAAAAAGTAGGAATAATTAGCCAAGATGAAATTCATATTATAACCCTTCTTTAATCATATTTCATATCCAGATTCTTTACAAAAAACCGGGATCCATAGTAGAGTAAAAATCTATTATCAAACGAATGAGACAGTTTACAATCCTGGCAATATAAAAAGCATGAATCAGCCTGGCTCTATTTTATAGAGTAACAAAAGCACATATTTTAGAGTCCTGTTCTCTGATTTCAAATTCTAGTTTTGGTATACGAAAATGACAACTTGATGAGTGTTTGGAATAATTAAATTAGATGATACATATTAAAATTTTCCAAGTAATGGATACTCTTTTAATATCTCCAGAAAAAATATTCTTTTATTTCAGATAACCTTGTTTTCCTCTTTCTATCATGAAATGAAAATGGAAAATTTCCATTGCCTGATAAAAGTGGTGATGATAGAAACCTGTGATTTGATCATTCTAGCCATCATGACAAATATCAGTAATAAAGTTTGAATTTGTTCTATAAACAATAGATTTTATCCTTCAGGGATTTTAAATAACCATTCTATTTTTCAAGTGGA
>NW_012149041.1:1233857-1235657 GCF_000956105.1 Propithecus coquereli
AGAAAATGGGGATAGTGAACGAGGCCAATGAAGTTCCAGAGACTTTCAGAGATCCAAGCTTCCATTCCAGTGGGTGAAGACAGATAGTTACAGTTATATATAGGTCAATAAATATGAAATGTCCAATTTTGAATCAAAAGTTTAGTTTATTATATCTCAAACAAGAAGCAGTTCAATTAATCAAAGTATGTGCCTGAACTAGCCACATAGTTTTTTCATCTTAATGGCAGCTTGCTTATGCGAACAGTGAGGAAGCCTAGAGAGCAAGTGGTGATGAAATCATGAAAGGCATTTTCCACAGCTTGTTGAGAACTGAATATTTTTCCTTGCAAGAAGTGATCCAAAGCCTGGAAGAAGTGGTAGTCAGTTGGTGTAAGGTCTGGTGAATACGGTGGATGACGGAGCATTTCCAAGTCTAGCCTCTGTAGTTTGAGCAGCATTGTTTGTGTGACATGTGGTTGAGCGTTGTCTTGCAAAGGATTGGCCTGTCTCTATTGACAAATCTTGGCTGCTTATTGCAAAAATCCTCATCATTTCATGCAATTGGTTGCAGTAAACATCCACTGCAATGGACTGACCAGGTTTCATGAAGCGGTAGTGGATAATACCAGCGCTTGGACCACCAGACACCATTAGCTTTTTTGATAAATATTCCATTTTGGACTGTGTTTTAGCACTTCATTTTTATCCAACCATTGTGCTGAACATTTGTGATTGTCAAAAAGAATCCATATTTCATCACACGTAAAATACGGTGTAGCAGCAGTTCGCCTTTATGTTGTGACAGCAAAGAAGGGCAAGCTTCAAGACGATTTCTCTTCTGACGCCTGTTTAGTTTATGCAGTACCCATCTATCCAGCTTCTTTACCTTGCCAATTTGTCCCAAATGGCCCAATACTGTTGGAATAGTAAAGTCAAACCTTGCTGCTAATTCAGGCATAGGTTGAGATGGATTCACTGCCACCATAGCTTTCAGCTCATCATTATTTACCTTGGTTTCAGATCACCCACGTGGCTCATTTTCAAGATTAAAATCACCAGAATGGAATTTTTCAAATGATTGATGTACTGTGCATTCATTATACACATCCTACCCAAACAGTTTGTTGATATTTTGAGCTGTCTGTATAGCATTGGTTCCACGACGGAACTCATATTGAAAAATAAAATGAATTTTTGACTTATCCATGGTTTCACAAAAATTGCTCTAAAAAATGTGAAAGATAATTATAAGGCAAACATGTTTGAAAGACTAAGGATGTACTTTGACAATAAACATAAAATATGAAGTGTCAAAGTGAAATGTCACAAATATCAACTGTCAAACTTAGTACTTGTGGAAATTGGACATTTCATACTTAAAACCCATAATATTTAAATTGAGTGGGAGTAAAAAAGTGTGTGTGTATCCATGTAATAATAAAAACACTATCAAGGAAAATAAGCTATCTGCAGAAGAGCTATACAGGAGGAATAGGCAATTCAAAGGCTTTGAATCAGGAAGATGCAGTGTCATATTTTGGTAATAGCTTCAAACATCTTTTCATCTGGGGTTCTTCTCATCTTACGAAACTACCTCCTCTAGTAAAGGATGGTGCTGTCAATGGGATATGTTGCCTTACTCCATCTGTATTGTGATAAGTCATCATAATATGGATAACCTAGGAAGACCTACAAATGCTTCCTATTTTTTTTTTCCACTCTAGATTTTAAGCTTCATGAAAGCAACAGATTCCATGGTGCCAAATCACAATCTGCAAGGGGAGGTGCTAATGTTTCACCTGAATGTATAAATGGAGA
>NW_012149041.1:1247827-1248349 GCF_000956105.1 Propithecus coquereli
TAATTATGCTAACTTGTGGAGTATCATTATTATATAGCAATCCATTAAAGGTTAATATTGAAATTAACAGAAAAAAAGACTAATTTTATACTATTTAAATCTTTTTGTAAGTATACAAGCAGTCTTTGAGTATAATGCAAACTTATGATTACTTATTTGTTTAATTTGTGGCAAAATCTCATTGATCTTGACCAAATAACTATAGGTGCACATAACGTCTACATGTAGTAAAAACTCAAAGGAAAAAAAAAAAACTGTAAAATAGACAAGTGAACTACTTCTTGCTAAAAATAGCCTTATAAAATAGGATAAAGGGATAAAATAGCTGTTGTGTTATCCTGCAGATTATAAAGTAGTTCTTGCACACCTCTTAATCCTCTCTTAATCACTGCCTTGAATTTAGTAGAACAATTTGAGAAAGTTTATGCTGGGACTTAACCTACATCTAATCATCAGTTCACCTTATCAAATGCCTTATAAATTACTTCAGTGCATATTTAAGACTCTAAATCTCAGGGCAGA
>NW_012149042.1:0-1073 GCF_000956105.1 Propithecus coquereli
AAGAGATAAATAAATGGAAACATGTCCCATAAATAAATTTTCATGGATTTGAAATTTTAATATTGTTAAGATGACAGTACTGCCTGAAGTGATCTACAGATTTAATGCAATCCCCATCAAAATCCCAATGATTTTTTTTTTTTTTGCTGAAATAGAAAAACCCATCTTAAAATTCATATGGATTCTCAAGAGATGCTGAATAGCCAAAATCATCCTGATAAAGAAGGTGAAAGCTAGAGGACTCACATTTCCTAATTTCAGAGCTTACTACAAACTATAGCAATCAAAACAGTGTGGTACTGGTATGGAGACAGACAAATGGGACGTGAAATCAAATACGGAGTCCAGAAATAAACCCTCACATAAGTGATCAAATGATTTTTGATAGGGTGTCAAGACCATTCAATGGGGAAATGACAATCTTTTTACCAAATAGTGTGGGAAAACTGGATATCCATATGAAAAAGAATGAAGTATGACCCTTACCATATACAAAAATTAACTCAAAATCAATCCTTGACTTAAATGGAAGACCTAAAGCTATAAAACTCTTAGAGGAAACATAGGGCAAAAGCTTCATGACATTTACTTTGGCAGTGATTTCTTGGATCTCTGATATAGGAAATAATAACGAAAAAGATAAAGCTGACTTCATGAAAATTAACAAATCTTGTTCATCAAAAGACTATCAACAGGCTGGGCATGGCGACTCACACCTATAATCTCAGCACTTTGGGAGGCTGAGGCAGGAGGATCATTTGAGGCCAGGAGTTTGAGACCAATTTGGGCAACATAGTGAGACCCTATCTACAAAAAAAAAAAAAAAGACTGTCAACAGACTAAAAAGGCAATCCACAGAATTGGAGAAAATATTTACAAATTATATATCTGATAAAGGATTAATATCCAGAATATATAGATAACTTCTAAAACTCAACACAAAAACAAATACCTTATTTGGATAAGAAATGGATAAAGGACTTGAATAAACATTTCTCCAAAGAAGATATATAGAAATGGTCAATAAACACATAAAAAAGTGCTCAGAATCACTGATCATTAGAAAAATGCAC
>NW_012149042.1:15153-15697 GCF_000956105.1 Propithecus coquereli
CCTCTAAGGAAGACACAGATTCCAGTAGATAACTCACAAAGGAAGACAAAAACTAATAAACCCAAGAAAAATTTGGAAGTAAAAAATAAGTTACTCTAATAAGATATACTTTTTTAATGACAAAATTGAATGATGTCAGGATGTACAAATAGGCACTTCTGATAACGAAAGTATGAATTGGTGTGACTTTTTGGAAAGTATATCGAGAAGCTTTAAAATAGTATTACTCTTTTACCCAATAATTTAACTTGTAAGAATCTCTCCTAAGAAAATAACTTGAAATATTCAAACCCTCTTACATACAAACATGTTTATCACAGTGTTAGTTTAATGTGTTGTAAACAACCTAAGCATACAGCGGGAGGTAGGTGAGTAATTCCTGATACACCCAGGGTTTGAAAAATGCCTGGCACATAGTAGGTACAAAATAAGTAAGTTGTTGAATGAATGCATAACGTCCATAGGACAGGATATTATAGAATCATGTAAAATCACATTTACCAAGTGTTTTTAATAATTTAATAATTTCACATGTTGTGAAAGT
>NW_012149042.1:15861-16507 GCF_000956105.1 Propithecus coquereli
AACTCCTGAGCTCAAACAATCCGCCCGCCTCGGCCTCCCAGAGAGCTAGGGTTACAGGCGTGAGCCACCGCGCCCGGCCTAATTTTTTTAAATAGGTAATATTAATATATTCACTTGGTTCTTGGAGTTGGGGGTTCCTACTCAACCCTAAGAGAGAGAACCACTAATGAACTAATCCTTTGTTGTGTCCATCCAAATGTATTATTTTTATATACAAGCAAATACGAATACATTGGAATAGCAGTTCCTTCTCCCCCGCTCCTTATATGTAATGATAACTTGGAATCTTGCTTTTTCACTTCACCAAATAGCTTGGCAGTGTTTTTACATCAGCTCATAACAGGCTTCCTCATTTCTTTTTACAGCTGAATAGTAAAAATACTGATTTTTATATAAGACCACAGGCTGTAGGGTAAAATGGCCTGGGTTTGAAACCTGGTTCTACCACTGTGACGTTGGCCTAATTAGCTCTCCATGCCTCAGTTTCTTCGCGTGTTAAATAGACAGTATTGTAAGAATTGAGTGAGATGATGCTTATAAAATGGCTTAGAA
The DNA here is from genome assembly GCF_000956105.1 of Propithecus coquereli. Lineage (NCBI taxonomy): Eukaryota > Metazoa > Chordata > Mammalia > Primates > Indriidae > Propithecus > Propithecus coquereli. Next base: position 16,414 of record NW_012149042.1, read on the forward strand.
TGGTGCCTGGCATCTCCTGAGCCCTCTAAATATTAGCTGCTTTTCTTATTCTTTTTATAATGATGAGTACTATAAATATAAAATAGGATAAAAG
>NW_012149042.1:21439-23490 GCF_000956105.1 Propithecus coquereli
GGGGGAAGCTGGAGTTTGCAAATTCAGTAGCGCAGACCTGAGAGCATGGAGCTGACCAGCTATGATCTCTGCCCTCCAAGCTCAAGTCAGAGCCCGGTCTGTGTGCCTCTCCCGTCCCAGTCTGCCCAGGGACGAGGCCTGGCTCAAGGGACCAGGCCACCCATGGTCATCTGTCCTGTCCACACCTTGCCTGGGCCAGGGAAGCTGGTGTGTCAGCATTGTCACTCCACAGTGCGGGGAAGGGTAGTGGTCCCTAGGGCAGCCCCATTAGGAAGGCAGCCTTGAGCGCATAGTCAGGCTCCAGCCTGGCAGCCCCTGGCTGCAGAGCTGGGATTTGACCCAAGCCGCACTGCCTCCCGTTATGGAATAATGCGTGTGAAAGTGTTTTGTAAACTGTCAAGTGCTGTACTTATGTTCATTTGTTTCTATTTCCTCCTTAATGAACTTCAGAGACCGGAACAGACCCTTTAATAAGCGGGGAGCAGGTGTTCTTTTTTCCACAGCACCAGGTGGTACGGATGGGGAGGGCCGTGAGGCTGCCTCTCTCCTCCATGCCAGAAAGGGAGAGGCCCCGCATGGGCTGCTTCAGCTGGCTTCCTCCTGCCCCTCCAGCTTCCCCAAGCTGCAGCACGTGCACACGTACACACACGCACACACACACACACACATGCTGTCTTGGGCATCTCCCCCACTTTGCTTCCTGGCAGGCCGCCCCTCCTCCAGTGCATACATACAACCACCTTCCTCACTTTCTCTGTTGCTCAGACCTGTCCCTGCCCAGCAACCTCACAGGAAAGCCTTTTGGGGTCAGAAGGCACCATAACAGCTCATTTGGTCAAACAGTCTCATGTGAGGCAGCTTGGGTCCTCCCTGCAGGGCCCCATCCAGCGCCTTGAAGACCCTTCATCAATGTCAAATGCTTGGTGAATACTCCTGATGTTTGCCTCTTGCAGGTGATTGAAATCCTCCAGCCTCACTCCCAAAGTCCATAAATAGAATGAACCATCCCAGAGCACTACGTCCTTGCCTGACCAGCAGAGCGGGAACGGATTAGCAGCAAAATCCCTCCAGGGTAGCAATGTGGGGACACATTAGCAAGGAGGAGGCAGTGACATGGTCAGAATAGTTTGCTAGGGTTTCCGAGTCTTGCAGCAGGTGTGTTTTGGCCTGTGTGTGTGTGTCTGTGTGTCTACATCTATCCATCAATGTTGCCTTGAGCATTCCAAGGTCAAAGACCTGCAGATACAAGTAAAAGTCTTACTTCCTGGGAAATGAGGATGTTAATTCCCTTTGGGCTGCCGTGTTTTGTTTTGGCTTTTGTCTGTAAAATGAGGATGTTGGCTTAGATAAATAGCTTTCAAACATTTTAAATTTATTTAACAGGTATTTGTTGACCTCCTTCCATGAGCAAGGCACTGTGCCAGCCCTGGGAGATAGTAGGTGGACAGGCCAGGACCAAGTGCCACCTTCGTGCATCTGGTGGGTGGAAGGATGTTGAACATGCAATGACAAGCGGGATATGGCCATAAAGAGCAGGTGTCGTGGGGTGAATACTGGGAGAGCCACCCTGGTCTGGGGATGGCAGGAAGGGAAGTTTAGGCTGAGATCCAAGGAGATCCAAAGGAAGAGTAGGAATTACCTACTAAGGGGACGTCAGGAAGAATGTTCTAGGCAGAGGGCCCGGAAGTTGGGGAAGATGCTGCTCTGCTCATTCCAGAATGAAGCATTGTGCCTGCGGGGTGGACGAGCAGGGGATTAGGGGCTTAAGATAGTGCAGAGGGGATCACAGACCAGATGAAAAGGGCCTTACGGAGAATGATATATGTGTGTATGTGTGTATTTATATACACAAATATGTATATTTTTACATGGGGTCTGGCTGTCACCTAGTCTGGAGTGCAGTGGCACGATCATAGCTCACTGCATGAATGATCCTCCTGTCTCAGCCTCCCAAAGTGCTGGGATTACAGATATGAGCCACCACACCTGGCTGACAATGTTATGGTTTATCCTAAGGACAGTGGAAAACCTTCAAAGGATTTGACGAGGAG
>NW_012149042.1:30375-30743 GCF_000956105.1 Propithecus coquereli
TTATGAATGTACCTAACACCACTGCATTGTACACTTAAAAACGGTTAAGATGGTAAATTTTATGTTGTATGTATTTTATCACAATAAAAAATAACAAATTATAAAAAAAAGATGATGTACTGATACATACTACAGCATGGATGACACTGTTAACATTATGCTAAGTGGAAGAAGCCAGCACGGATGGCCCCATATTGTACGATTCCATTACACGAAATGTCTAGAACAGGCAAATCCATGGAGACAAAAAGTAGATAAGCAGTTGCCAGGGGTTGGGGGAAGGATGAATATGGAGTGACTACTAACAGATATGGGTTTCTTTTTGGGGTGACGAAGATATTCTGGAATTAGTGGTGGTGATGGTTGTA
>NW_012149043.1:0-734 GCF_000956105.1 Propithecus coquereli
CTTTCAATATCCCCATGTAATAGAGGAGTAAACTGAAGCACAAATAGGTTAAGACACTGTTTGAAGGTCACAGTCCAATGCAAAGCCTTCAGACATGAAGCCTGGCTCCAGAATCCTATGGGACCCTAGGGTTGCAGCATCCTGTTTCTCTTCTTGGGTCTTTTTCCTCTTTCTAGATTTCTCTTTCTGTTCCTCTCTCCAGAAAGTTGTGTTTGATGCTTCTTTGCCTTATAACATAGACTTTTTTTATAGGCCTTTTCTTTTCCGTTACTGAATCTGAAGAATGTGAAACCATCTGTTGGATATAAAAACTAGGCAATATTTCTTAAACAGCGAAACAGCATTTCCATGCCAACTGTTTGGGTGCACACCCAGTGTGGCATCCAGCAGGACTCTGTGAGCCCTGAAGGGATGACTGCAAGAGGACCACGTCATCACAGGCTCTACAGAGTACACACTGGCATTAACTTAGTCAAGCCTTGCCAAGGAATGAAGGGTTTCATACGAACGGCATTTCCAGTAAACTGAAGGCTGCTCCTTGCAGAGTAGCCTCCCCAAGCTTTCATAGCTGGGTAATAAATACAGACAGAATGAGAAGCCTGATTTCTTACAGGAAAAACAATACGAAAATAAAAGAAAGGCTTTTGCTGTATCCCATAGGTTTTGATAGCTCGTTTCTCCGTTATCATTTAGTTCGAAGAAGTTCTTGATTTCCCTCTGTATTTCCTCCTTGA
>NW_012149043.1:14488-15756 GCF_000956105.1 Propithecus coquereli
GTAAGAATGTAAAATGGTGCAGCTGCTATGGAAAACCACCATACAGTGGTTCCACAAAAAAATTTAAACATAGAACTTACCGTATGATCCAGCAATTCCACTTTTGAGTATATTACTGCCCAACTGAGCTCCTTGCCACTGCCCAGGAAGAGGCCAATATACTGAGAAAGCAGCAGTTGCAGCAGAGAAAGAGTTTAATATCTCAAGGCACTGAGTAAGGAGATGAGAAAAATTTCTCCAATTCATCTCCCCAAGAATTTGGGGGCTAAGATTTTAAAAGGTAGTTTGGAAAACAAAGGGCTAGGGAATTGGGTCTTCTGATTGGCTGGGGATGAACTCACAAAGTTGGGAAACAGAAATTGTCTTCTTGACTGAGACAGTTACTGGGTAGAGGATCAAAGGACCTGTTGAATCAGTTCACTGGTCCAGTTGGCATCAGTCATGCCCCCCACCCCCACATGCAGAGTCTGGAAGATATCTCCAAGACCAGTTTTAGGTTTCACAATAGCCATGTTATCTACAGAAGCAACTGGTGAAGCAGCAAATCTTGTACCATTTAAGGATACATGACACTTAAGCAGCAAACAGTTACAGCATTAAGTGGTTACAGGAAGGCAAGCTAGGAAGTAATGGCTGGTTAACTTTTAGCTATGTCTATACTTTTGTAGAAATCAGATTTTTGCCACATTTCTTGCCTTATGGCCTTACATTACTTTAATATAGGCAGTTTCAAGTATATAGCCAAAAGAAGTGAAAGCAGGGACTCAAACAGATATTTGTACACAAATGTTCCTAGCAGCATTATTCACAATAGCCCATGGAAACAATCTAAATGTCCACCAACAAACAGATGAGCACATAAAAAAAAATGTGTAATATTATTCAGCTTTAAAAAGGAAGAAAATCTTAACACATGCTACAACCTGGATGAATCTTGAACACATTATGCTAAGCATAATAAGTCAGACAAAAAAAGAACAAATATTGTATGATTCCACTTGTATGAGGTACCTAGAATAGTGAAATTCATAGAAACAGAAAATAGAATGGTGGTCACCAGACTCTAAGGGAGAAGGGAATGAAGAGTATTGTTTAGTAGGTGTACAGTTTCTGTTTGGGAAGATGAAAAAGCTCTAAAGTTTTATGGTGCTGATAATCGCACAACAATGTGAATGTACTTAATGCTGCTGAACTGTACACCTAAAATATTGCTAAAATAGTATATTTTATATTATGCTTATTTTGCTACAATACAATAAGTCTTTCAT
>NW_012149043.1:17751-19580 GCF_000956105.1 Propithecus coquereli
GAATTCAACAACACCATCAATTAACTGGATATAATGGACATCTATAGACTACTTCATCCAACGAAAGCAGAATACACATTCTTCTCAAGTCTACCTGGATCATTCACCAAGATAGACCACATTCTGGGTCATAAAAGAAATCTTAAAAACTTTTAAACAATAGAAATCCTACAATATCTACTATTAGACCACAATGAAATTAAAATTCAACAAAACTAAGATAACTGGAAAATTCCCAAATACATGAAGATTAAATATTAACAACACACTTCTAAATAGCACAGGGGCCAAAGAAGAAATCTCAGGAGAAATTTTAAAATATTTTGAACTAAATAAAAACGAAAACACAACTTATTAAAATTTTGGGGACTCAGTGAAAGAAATGGTCAGAGGAAAATTTATACCATTGAATATACACACTAGAAAAGAAAAAAGAACTAAAATTAATCAGCTGAACTTTCACCTTAGGAAACTAGAAAAATAAGAGCAAATTTAAATCCAAAATAAGCAGAAGAAAAGAAATAATAAAAATTAGAGTAGAAATCAATGAAATGAATATAATAAATCAACAGAAAAAATCAACAAAACCAAAACATGTTCTTTGAAAAGATCAATAGAATTGAGAAGCCTCTAGCCAGGCTATGAAAAAAATTTCATGACCATTAAAAGGATAATAAAGGAATACTACGAACAATGATACATCCACAAATTTGATAACCTACATGAAGTAGTTTGAAAGACACATCTGCCAAAACTCACAAAAGAAAAAAAAATATGATTAGGCCTATACCTATTAAAAATTTAATCAATAACTAATAATATTCTAAAACAGACAGCACCAGGTCCAGCTAGGTTCATTGGTGAATTCTACCAAATATTTAAAAAGAAATTATGCCAATTCTCTACAGTCTCTTTCAGAATGTAGAAACAGAGAGAATATTCTCGAATTCATTGTAGGAGGTCAACATTACCCTTATACCAAAACTAGACGAAGACATTATAAGAAAGGAAAACTACAGATTAATATCTTATAAGAATAGATGCAAAAGTCCTCAACAAAATAATAGCAAATTGAACTCAACAATATATAAAAAGAATTATACACCATGACCAACTGGAGTTTATCCCAGGTATGCGAGGCTGTTTCAGTATTTGAAAATTGGTTAATGTAATCTATCATATCAAGAGGCTACAAATGAAAAGCCACATGGTTATATCAATAGATGCAGAAAAAGCACATGACAAATCCAACACACATTGATGATGAAAACTCTCAGTGAATTAGGAAGAGTGGGGAACTTCCTCAACTTGATAAAGAATATCTAAAAAAAAAAAAAAACCCTACAGCCAATGATGACAAACTACTGCAGTAAGAAAAGAAAAGAAAAGGATACATTTTGAGAAGGAAGAAATAAAACTGTTTGTCTTTTCAGATGACATGATAGTCTATGTAGAAACCCCAAAAACAATTGACAAAAATAACTCCTGACATTATTATAATAAGAGATAACAGCAATGTTGCAGGATACAAGGTTAATACATAAAAGTTGATCACTGTGCAATATACCAGCAATGAATACGTGGAGTTTAAAATCTAAAACACAATACAATTTATATTAGCACATTCCCCCAAATAAAATACTTACATGTAAATGTAACAAAATGTGCACAAGATCTATATGAGTAAATCACAAAGTTCTGATAAAAGAAGTCAAAGAAGAACTAAATTATTCTATGTTCATCAATAGGAAGATTCAATATTAACAAGATGTCAGATTGATCTGCAGATTCAATGAAATCCCAATCAAAATTACATCAAGTTATTCTGC
>NW_012149043.1:22385-22846 GCF_000956105.1 Propithecus coquereli
ATGTGGGAAAGCCTTTAGCCAGAGGTCACACCTTGTTACACACCAGAAAATTCATACTGGAGAGAAGCCTTATCAGTGCAATGAATGTGGGAAAGTCTTCAGGAAGCATTCCCTCCTTACTCAACATCAGAGAATCCACAGTGGTGAAAAGCTCTACGAATGTAAAAAATGTGGAAAAACCTTCATTTGGCACACAGCTTTTCTCAAACATCAGAGACTTCATACTGGAGAGAAATTTGAAGAATGTGAGAAAACCTTCAGCAAGAATGAGGAGCTTAGGGAAGAGCAGAGAATTCATCAGGAAGAGAACACTTTTAGCTGTAATCAGTGTGGTAGAATGTTCCAAGGCAGCTCAGACCTCGTTAGACATCAGGTAACTCATACAGAAGAGAAACCATATGAATATAAAGAATGTGGTAAAACTTTCACTCAGAACTCAGACCTTATGAGACATCATAGAA
>NW_012149043.1:25597-26291 GCF_000956105.1 Propithecus coquereli
CACACACACACACACACTCTAAACAGAAACTTTTAAGAAAACGATTACAAGATGTGGCTTGTTGAATGGGCAGTGAAGGTTAGGCAGAGAGACCAAGTTATCCCAACACGTGGACAGTGTTGCTTACTTTCTTCGACCAACTTATCTAGCTGTTATGACAACCAAATGAGATAACGTGAATGTAAATGTTTTGTAAATTCTAAATCATGGCTCAAATATATGTTATGATTTCTTCTTTCATCATTATTTTCAAAATGATGGAAATGGTCTTGTCTACCGAGCATGGAAAGGGCTTCTGTGTGGTCATTGAGAGGTCGGCAGCTTGAGCCCGGCAGACACAGATCTAGATCTTAGCTTTTACTCAGTTAACCGACCACCTATTGAATGTGATCCAAATATTTGCCTTGGATTTTCCAGGAAATTAAAAGACTCTGAGGCTACCTGTAGTATCTAATATAGGCTATACATCAGGATTACCAGGAGAGTTAGGAGCTCAGGAATTTAGAAACCACAGGGATAGGCCACAAAAAGACCTCTGAGAACACAGAGAACAATGTTCAGCTGTTATACCTTATTTTTACTAAATAGAAAATCAAAAGGCTAGAAACAAATGAGGTGACTTCTCCTCATAATCTTCTTTAAATGAACCCAAGAGACCTGTCCCTCAAGTGTTCATGTCATCACTATGCATAGG
>NW_012149044.1:0-356 GCF_000956105.1 Propithecus coquereli
CTTGAGCCCAGGAGTTTGAGGTTGCTGTGAGCTAAGATGATGCCACGGCACTCTAGCCCGGGCAACACAGTGAGACTCTGTCTCAAAAAAAAAGACAAAAAGTTATCTTGTTTTTAATCTCCTTCCAATTTGTGGCACAATGGGATGGATTTCAGTACACAGGACACAAGAACAAAAGGGCAACCTTTCTGAGCTGGCTTTCGCATCTGTGACATGAGAAAGCGCTAATATTCAACTTGCAGAATTGTTTATTTTATGTGAAAAAGAATTTGAACATGCTTTGTAAGCTATAAAACACTATACAAAGGTACTTTAAAACTGTTAATATTGTTACATGATTTTAAGCTGAACTATTA
>NW_012149044.1:8326-12173 GCF_000956105.1 Propithecus coquereli
CAGGCTGGTCTTGAACTCCTGAGCTCAAACAATCCGCCCGCCTCGGCCTCCCAGAGAGCTAGGATTACAGGCGTGAGCCACCGCGCCCGGCCTTCCAAGTAGGATGTTTTGAATCAGAACCTCTGGGCATGGGGTTTGGGAATCATCAGTCTAGCAAATTTCCCAGTTTGGACCTGATCTCAGATGGACTCCAGAGAATTCTGAAGAGACTAAGGATAACCTGGTAGGTGTCTTAATGGTGCGAATACTTGGCCGCCCAGAATAGACATAAAAATTAGCTCTAATATATCAGAGTGCATGTGCTAGAAAATCAAGGAGCCTTCTGCAAAGTCTGTTTTATTTCATTATTCTTTCTGTACTTTTTCCCGGATTTCTGTCTTTCTTTTCTGTTTACCTTAGGTTCCATTTTTCCCTCTGCTAGATGTTGGGTGTGAGTTGGAGTGGGCTGAGAAGATTAATAATTATCGGGTACCCACGGTGGTCCCGAAATGATATATGATCCCAGTTAATCTGTACAACCTCCAGGTAATTCTCAGGAAGGTTAAATAAGTTGCTCAAGATGGCACAGGGAGCGGCAGACAGAGCCAGAATTAAAATGCAAGGCTATCTGGTAGCAAAGTTGGGCTTTGATCACTTTACTTTGCGGCTTTCCTTGACAGAGTTTGGAAATATCCCTGATTCCCCCATCAATCAGCAACATGTCCTCTACCTCCAGCCATGTGGATCCCCTAATCCTCACCTTTTCCCTTCCTGATGCTAACGATCAGATTAAATCTGTAAAGGAAATTTTATACACTGTATTGCATTTTCTGTTACAGATTTCCAAAAACAGTACCCGTGTTTATGTAGCACTTTGCAAAGTACACTACAGAGTTGTGATCTAAGGTATCTTGTTTTTTTTTTTTTTTTTGGGCCAGGGTCTCACTCTGTCACCCGGGCTAGAGTGCCGTGGCATCAGCCTAGCTCACAGCAACCTCGAAGTCCTGGGCTCAAGCGATCCTCCTGCCTCAGCCTCCCAAGTAGCTGGGACTACAGGCATGCGCCACCATGCCCGGCTCATTTTTTCTATATATTTTTAGCTGTCCAATTAATTTCTTTCTATTTTTGGTAGAGACGGGGTCTCGCTCTTGCTCAGGCTGGTCTCGAACTCCTGACCTCAAGCGATCCTCCCGCCTCAGCCTCCCAGAGTACTAGGGTATCTTGTTTAATACTGACGCGGATTTGAAGTTCAGCCATACAGTTGTGTGGGTGAGTTAACCTCCGAGACACCCACATTTCTCTTTTTCTGGTTCCTACGTTAGGGTCCATTTCATAATATATAATTTGAATGATTTCAATGTACAAATACTTTTTTCTTCTGAACAAACTTCTTTAGGTCTAAGGCTTCCAGAGGTCCCCTTTACGTTGGATCTTCTTTTGTATTCACGGTCTGGTTCGGAGTGGCTGAATTGTTCCGAGAAGACAGGGACAGATATAGAAGTGAGTGGGAGGACAAGAATTTCCGGAGAGAAGGAGGAGGGACAGGGAAGGTCGTTATTTGCTTTTTGGCCTGTTCTCAGGTTCCCTGAGGTCTGGAATCCTCCAGCCCCGGCCCCGCCTCTCCCGGTCTCAGGTGGGCACAGCTGACCGCGCCAAGGACTGCTCCTCCCGCGCAGCCCGCGAGCCCATGCCCTGCCCGCCTCCCTCTGCATCTCCGGGAAGCGCGAGTGCGTACCTGGACTTCCTGATGCGCCCCCGGGCTGCATTTACAAAAAGCATTTTCCCCTTAATAAATGACAGAAAGTGTGGATCCAGTTATTCTTTGAAGGCATTAAATCTATATACAGTGGGAGTAATATACATCTAAAAAACTTCCTCTGGAGTCCCCTTTGCTGGATGGTGTGGACTGTGTAGTAGCAGAATTTAAATTTCTAGTTCAAATCATCTCAGTCTCTTCTGGCTTAAAACAGTCTCATTTTATATTTAAGCGTCTCAAAGGTCGGCTTTCTACGAGGAGTCCTCCTCTCTTACTCTACTTGAAAGACGATGTCTGAATTCTAAGGGACGTACGTGTCTTTATGGTCTTGGGATCAGTGGGGGCTGATCTCCAAAGGGCTTTGGGTTCTCCCTGGCTTCTGGGCAATGTTGTCTGTCCTTCATGGTCACTCGGCACCTTCTGGAATCACCGGCAGAAGTCTGCGTCCGATGAAACCTGTAGTCAGGTCTCTGGGCATGGCAAGGGCACAGAGATCATCTCCACTCACAGAACCGGCCCCACCTCAACTCTTGGTGGCGTCGCTGTCCTCAGCTGCTGCAACAGTGACGCCATCTTTTTTTTTCTTTTTTTTTTTTGAGACAGAGTCTCACTCTGTTGCCCGGGCTAGAGTGCCGTGGCGTCAGCCTAGCTCACAGCAACCTCAGACTCCTGGGCTCAAGCGATCCTCCTGCCTCAGCCTCCCCAGTAGCTGGGACTACAGGCATGCACCACCTGCCAGCTAATTTTTTCTATATATTTTTAGTTGTCCATTAATTTCTTTCTATTTTTGGTAGAGACGGGGTCTCGCTCTTGCTCAGGCTGGTCTCGAACTCCTGACCTCAAGCGATCCTCCCGCCTCAGCCTCCCAGAGTACTAGGGTATCTTGTTTAATACTGACGTGGATTTGAAGTTCAGCCATACAGTTGTGTGGGTGAGTTAACCTCCGAGACACCCACATTTCTCTTTTTCCGGTTCCTACGTTAGGGTCCATTTCATAATATATAATTTGAATGATTTCAATGTACAAATACTTTTTTCTTCTGAACAAACTTCTTTAGGTCTAAGGCTTCCAGAGGTCCCCTTTACGTTGGATCTTCTTTTGTAATCACGGTCTGGTTCGGAGTGGCTGAATTGTTCCGAGAAGACAGGGACAGATATAGAAGTGAGTGGGAGGACAAGAATTTCCGGAGAGAAGGAGGAGGGACGGGGAAGGTCGTTATTTGCTTTTTGGCCTGTTCTCAGGTTCCCTGAGGTCTGGAATCCTCCAGCCCCGGCCCCGCCTCTCCCGGTCTCAGGTGGGCGCAGCTGACCGCGCCAAGGACTGCTCCTCTGGCGCAGCCCGCGAGCCCATGCCCTGCCCGCCTCCCTCTGCATCTCCGGGAAGCGCGAGTGTGTACCTGGACTTCCTGATGCGCCCCCGGGCTGCATTTACAAAAAGCATTTTCCCCTTAATAAATGACAGAAAGTGTGGATCCAGTTATTCTTTGAAGGCATTAAATCTATATACAGTGGGAGTAATATACATCTAAAAAACTTCCTCTGGAGTCCCCTTTGCTGGATGGTGTGGACTGTGTAGTAGCAGAATTTAAATTTCTAGTTCAAATCATCTCAGTCTCTTCTGGCTTAAAACAGTCTCATTTTATATTTAAGCGTCTCAAAGTTCGGCTTTCTACGAGGAGTCCTCCTCTCTTATTCTACTTGAAAGACGATGTCTGAATTCTAAGGGACGTACGTGTCTTTATGGTCTTGGGATCAGTGGGGGTTAACCTCTAACGGGCTTTGGGTTGTCCCTGGCTTCTGGGCGATGTTGTTTGTCCTTCATGGTCACTCGGCACCTTCTGGAATCACCGGCAGAAGTCTGCGTCTGATGAAACCTGTAGTCGGGTCTCTGGGCATGGCCAGGGCACAGAGATCATCTCCACTCACAGAACCGGCCCCACCTCAACTCTTGGTGGCGTCGCTGTCCTCAGCTGCTGCAACAGTGACACCATATTTTTTTTCTTTTTTTTGAGACAGAGTCTCACTCTCTTGCCTGGGCTAGAGTGAGTGCCGTGGCCTCAGCCTAGCTCACAGCAACCCCAGACTCCTGGGCTCAAGTGATCCTCCTGCCTC
>NW_012149044.1:14203-16608 GCF_000956105.1 Propithecus coquereli
TCCCTGTCGTTGTCTGTGACGTACGGAGAGCAGCCACCTGTGCTCAGTGGTGCCTTCCTTACTGCTTTAATGAAGGACATATCCTCTGTGCCCTCTTGAGAAACATGGCTATGGGTTCTCTTGTCATATAGAATAATTAACGTGAACCTTTGATCTCATCGTAAATACCCTGCCACGGAAATTCTAGCAATTCAACCTCTTTCACTATCGGCCAGCGCTACCGCCATGTTTCACGGATACGCTTGTGCTAAGGATGCTCCGTGCTTCAGTAGTGAGTTAAGACTGGCTCAAAGCATTTTTGTTCCCAGTGTCCTGAGTCGTGGAGGAGTGTCTGCAGAGCACCAAACTCTCTTACACAGATTTATATCTGCCCCTCCCCTTCTCTATACTCTCAGATCCGTTATTGATCATGAGCTGAGTGCAAATCAGTCAGATTCTGGGGCTTTTGGTAAATAACCCCATTCTTTCACAGCAGAGATAACACTTCCCCGGTCTGGACCGGGGTGAGAGCTGCTCCTGCTGGTTGCTCTGAAAGTGTAGTCTCTGGGCCAGCCGCACCACCTGGGAATTTGTTAGAACTGCAAATTCCCAAGTCCCATCCCAGACCCACGGAATCAGAAAATCTAGGTGTGGGGGCTCAATTATCTATGATTTACTAAGTCTTCCACGTCATACAGGTGTATGCTAAAGTTTGAAATCCACTGATCTAGAAGCCATGAGCAGAGATATCTCGTAGGGGATCTGCCTCAGGTGAGGTCTTTTCATGGGCTTCAAGTAAAGAGAGGCTCTGATTTACTACCAAGGAGGAGAGAGTTGCTTCTGCTAGCTAAGGAGTTTCAGGTGGTTGAAGATATTTGCATGTAGGCCAGGTGCGGTGGCTCACGCCTGTAATCCTAGCACTCTGGGAGGCCGAGGCGGGCAGATTGCTTGAGCTCAGGAGTTGGAGACCAGCCTGAGCAAGAGCGAGACCTCAATTCTGCCAAAAAGAAAAGAAAAAAAAAAAAAACCCACCAGGCATGGCGGTGCATGCCTGAAGTCCCAGCTACTTGGGAGGCTGAGGCAGGAGGATCGCTTAGAGCCCAGGAGCTGGAGGTTGCTGTGAGCTACAGTGACGCCACGGCACTCTACCCAGGGCGACAGAGTGAGACTCTGTCACAATAAAAACAAACAAGGCGACAGAGCACCCCTCCTCACAACCCCCCACCCCTTCTAAAAAAGAAAAAGATATTCGTGTGTAAACACCCAGATGTTCTTATTTGAATTTTAGGTTCCCTTTTTTCCTATCAGGACCATGACTTTGGCATCAGGAATTGCTAATGGATTATAAATTCAGCCTCGTTTTTATCTGTTATTTTCCCAGTAAGATCCATAACCTGATTTTAGCATAGTCCGTCCTCTGGCTGCTGGAGCTGAGGGTCTGTTTGAATATTGGCACAACAGACCGATGGCTTTCACGCTGTGTTCTGAGTTGATAGTTGCCTAATCTGACTCTGATTTTCTCCCTTTATCACTTCAATGGCCGACCAAACGCCTCTTGCCATTATCATTGTCCCTTTGTCTTCCAAATCCTGGAGATGTTGCACAAACCATGTATCCTCTTCCACCTGTAGCCCATCCTGACTGAGCACAGCTAAGACTTACTGTGTAGCTGCAGTGCTATGAGAGCTACCACCTGCCCGTGGCTGTCTTAGCTTGGGCTCCTCTAATATTCTAAAATAAGGATCTAATTGCAAACAGGTGCAGCAACTCCCAGCTCATCGCCCAGACGGTGTCACGTGGCCTAACTGCATTGGTGACCCTTTAAGTGAGAATTTAGTTTCCCTACTTGCTCCGGCGGGAAGCAGCAAGAGAGGAGGGAGACAGAAGCAAAACCCGGCCCAACCAAAAAACAACGGTTGCCAAAAAAAGGAACGGAAAAAAAACCACCAAACGGAAAAAAAAAAAAAACCCCAAAACGGGAAGGCCAAGCAAGTGTGTTTTATTCTATCTCCTGTGTATATAATGATGTTTACTTCTTAAAGCGTAAAACGAATAGTGGGATGGTGGTTGGCAGGGGGGATAGTAGAAATTGTAGAAAGTGGAGATATTTGTATTTCGGAGAAGGGTTAGAGCTGATGAATGTGCTTCCTCAACACTGACAGTGATTGATGGGGTTGAAGATGTCCCGTATAGACTTTTCTTCACTCAAAAGCAGCTTTATTTTATTTATCCTTTTTGAGACGGGGTCTTGCTCCGTCATCCTAGGCTGGAGTGCAGTGGCACTATCAGAGCTCACTTCAGCCTGGAACTCTTAGGCTCCCGTGGTCCTCCCCGCCCCCAGCCTCCTGAGTAGCTGGGACTACAGGCACATGCCACACTCAGCTAATTATTTTTATTTTTGTTTTTGTAGAGACGGGTCTTGCTAT
>NW_012149045.1:0-246 GCF_000956105.1 Propithecus coquereli
ATTAATTAGATTAGACACATAATCTTTGGTTATATACCAAAAATTTCAAAGTTCCTCTTTCAATCACTGATAGGACAAATCAATGGAAAATAAGCCAAATACTGAAAATCCTATCAACCAATTTGACCTAATTGACACCCATAGAACATACCCAACAACAGAATAATATACATTCTTTTCAAGTACACATGGAACATTCACAAACATAGAACATATTAATAGCCACAAAACAAATTGTTACAAATT
>NW_012149045.1:1894-2473 GCF_000956105.1 Propithecus coquereli
AAATAGAAATTAAAAATGAGCAAGAATACCTGTACTCAGATCAGATAAGACAGACTTTTAAATTAAAAACAATAAAAAAATAAAGCCATTATGTAATGACATCGAAAAGAAAATAATACACCATGATCAATTAGCTTTTATATCAAGGATGCAAGCAAACATGGTTTAACATATTCAATTCAATAAATTTGATGTATCACATAAACAGAAGTAATAACAAAAACCACATGATCATCTCAATAGATACAGAAAAAGCATTTGATAAAATTCAGTATCCCTTCACAGTAAAAATCCTCAACAAATTAGGCATTGAAGGAACAAATCTCAAAATAATAAAGGATATATATGACAAACCCACAACCAACATCATATTGAGTGGGGAAAAGTTGAAAACATTCCCCCGTAAGGACTGAAACAAGACATGGATGCCCAGTTTCACCACTCTTATTCAACTGAGTACTGAAAGTTCTCACCAGAGCAATCGGGCAAGAGAAAAAATTAAAAGACACCCAAATTGGAAAAGAGGAAGTCAAATTGTCCATGTTTGCTGTTGATATGATTGTATATCTAGAAAACCCT
>NW_012149045.1:15113-16573 GCF_000956105.1 Propithecus coquereli
GAGACTCTAAAACCTGAGGCGCTGAGGCAGTGATGCTATCTCCGGGGGGTGGCTACCAATACAGATTTTCATTAGCAGAGACATTTGCACAATAAATGTGATGCACTTGAATCATCCCCAAATCATCCCCGCCCCCCAACCTTGGTCGTGGAAAAATTGCCTTCCACGAAACTGGTCCCTGGTGCCAAAAAGATTGAAGACCGCTGTTCTAGAAATATACTCACGTCTCTTGAAAGCCGATACGTTGCACCTAGCAACAGTAAACACGACTTCTTTAGTAAGGGACAAACACGTGTATGATAGAAACTTAAATAACATTTAAGGCTAATGAGGTTTTTTAAAAACATATTTAAAGTGTTTAAAAAAATCAATTACAATTGCAGTGAGACAGTGTTTGAGGAGGTGGCAAAGGTGAAACACGAGGGCCAAGGTGAAACAGTACATTTGTACTTTGCATTTACTTTCTTTTTCCTTCTTTCTTTCATTTATCGAATGTTTACCACATCTTTGAACCTTTGCAATTCTATATCACATCCAGTCCAGCTACTCTAACTTTGCCTTTTATAGGTATATCTGTTAGCACTGGACCAAGCCAAATAGAAAGTTTATCGGCTTTGCGTCTCCCTTTTTGATACATACAGTATCTTCTGCACCAGACTCTCTTGCCTGCAGAGGAGGGACTTAAAGCTTGTTCAGGCTTGAAGGGGAAAAGTCAGGCTGCACATGCCTTTATTTTCTCTCTGTGTTGATGATTGTACCTTTGTACATTTTAAATACTAGGACATTTATTATGCTTTTAAATTCAATTGTAATTTCTCTAAAGCCTAATGATTGTGAACATTGAGCCTCCTGGAAATATTTAAAAGAACTGAGAAAGAAATCTCAGGAAAGAGATAAGGTATTTCTTTGGAAATAGCACTGGAGTGTTGTATAGTTCTTGCTTATAAATTGGAAAAGATTTATGAAATTCCATGGAGATAGAATTGTTTCTGGCTAAGGACTTTATATAAGGGATTTGCACATTTTCTACTTTTTTATTGCAAGTAATGGAATACATACCCCGTGAAGAGTGAACATATGGGACTGAAACACTTTTATGTGCATGTCTGGGTGGTACTGGAACTCTTTCAGAATATGAATATGAACTGGTGAAGAATGTCAAATATTAAATCCATTGTAAAAATGGATCTGTGGGCTATTTAGCACGCATTGGAGAAAATGGCAGAGACGATCTGGCTTCAGCCTTAAGCAGTGGGGAAAAAAATGGCCCCCTGTTCAACTTTAGATTTCCTATTAGGAAATGTTAGAACATGTAATTTCAAAGGCTTTTGAAATTACTCTATAGAAGTTCCCTCTCAGCTACACTATTATATGTAGATATTGAAATCATGTACATAAGAGTTTTAAGGGAGAAAAGGAAACCTAGTAACTCTCTCTACCCTGAATTACAACTAATTTAA
>NW_012149045.1:16623-18271 GCF_000956105.1 Propithecus coquereli
AAACAAACAAAAAATCTTGACCCATACCTCACACCTTATATAACAATTAACTCAAAATGAATCATAAACCTAAATGTAAAATGTAGAACTATAAAACTTCTGGAAGAAAACATGGGCGAAAATTTTTGTGACCTCGGATTAGGCAAAATATTATTAGATATGACACCAAAGAGCACAAGCACAATTTATAAAAACAAAATTGACAAATTGTACTACTTTATCAAGCTTAGAAACTTTTGTTCTCTGAAAGAGAATGAAAAGAGAAAGAAGGCATATGTCTCACAAAAGAATCATGTTCAGAATATGCAAGGAATTCTCAAACTCAACAATGAGACAGACAACGCTATTTTTAAAAATGGGCAAAATACTTGAATAGTTACTCCACCAAAAAACATATATGGATGGCAAATAAGTCTATGAAAAGATGCCCAACATCACTATTGACTAAGACCATGAAAATTAAAATCATAATGAGATATCGCTAAAGACCTGTTAAAGTGGTTAAAATTGAAAAATAACAATAAAATAAAACTGACAATATCAAACACCAGGGAAGATCTGTAACAGCTGGAACTTTCACACATTGCTGGGGAAATGCAAAGTAGAACAACAATCCCACATCTAGGTATGTATCCAAGATAAATGTATTTTAGTTAATAAATTAACCTGTGCATACCTGTTTGAAGCAGCTTTATACATAATTGGCAAAGCTGAAAGGAACCCGTACATTCCTTAACAAATGCATGAATAAACAAATTGTGGTAAATCCATATGATAAAATACTTCTAATACCAAGGAAAAAATGATTGAAGAACACAACAAAATGTGGGTGAATATCAAATGCATTACCCTAAGCAAAGGAAGCCAGACTCAAATGGCTACATACTATACAATTAAATTAAGATGACATTCTGGAAAGGCGAAACTATAGGTACAGAAAACAGATCAGTAGTTGCTATGGTTGTGAGGTGGGAAGAAGGGTGGTCTAAATAGGGATACTGCGGGGAAA
Organism: Propithecus coquereli; assembly: GCF_000956105.1. Classification (NCBI taxonomy): domain Eukaryota; kingdom Metazoa; phylum Chordata; class Mammalia; order Primates; family Indriidae; genus Propithecus; species Propithecus coquereli. The sequence continues at coordinate 17,633 of NW_012149045.1, forward strand.
CTTTTGGGTGGTGAAACTGTTCTGTACAAAACTGTGGTGGTGGACATACAACGCTATGAATTTTTCAAAATCCATGGAAAAATCTGTTTAAGATGTGTTTTTCTTTCCTTTCTAACAAAATTATTTTCAACAGAAACAGTTACCATTGAAGAGTGAATAATCTCTTAAGTTAATACATACACACACATATGGACACATAAGTCAATCTTTAGTATTTAAGGGTTCAATATGTACCAATTCACCTATTAGTTAAAATTTATTTGTAACCTTGAAATCAATACTTGCAGCACTTTCAAACTCATTCCTGGTCACATGCATATGCAGGGTGGTGAAAAATTTTAGTCTCATGACATTCATGTTCCCAGTTTCAGTTCTCATACTATTAATATAAACACCTGTCCTTTCTATAGTATACTTAGTGTCACACTTTTCAGATTTTTGTGCTTTTTATTGGTGATTTTGCTGTTTAAAATGGCCTCAGAGCACAGTACTGAAGTGCTGTCTAGTGTTCCCAAGTGCAAGATGGCTATGATGTGCTTTACAGAAAATTTATTTGTAACCTTGAAATCAATACTTGCAGCACTTTCAAACTCATTCCTGGTCACATGCATATGGGTGGTGAAAAATTTTAGTCTCATG
>NW_012149045.1:30492-31304 GCF_000956105.1 Propithecus coquereli
AAATCAATAGAAATGATAATAATAAACAGCTCCATCTTTTCCCATCCCAATCATGCTTGTAAAGCTGTCACCTTTTCACGTTTCTGTGTTAAGTTCCTCTCTAGGTTACCTTCAGACTGCAAAATAAATGCTTATACAGCTACTTCTTAATTTACCACCTTTAGATAATTTCTATTGATTTTCTGCTATGATAGATGAGGATTTATTTCACACAACTCTCACCACCCTTCCTCAGTTTTTCTAGTTATAACATTATTTTTAGTACCTGTGCCTTCATAACATATAATATACTTCAATTTCAATTTTTTACTCCATTAACTATGGACTGTGTCCTTTGACACCTCACTATAAGATGATGCTATATAAGGGCAAAATAATCACGGTTTCAAATTGTAAGGGTAAGATGATCAAGTCCTCTTTGTTTAGTAGTGAGAAGAAAGGCTATTATCTCCTAACCCTCTCCTCCCTTGGGTATCTCCTTGAAAACATAAGTGATAAGAAGTTAGAACTTCTAGCCTTAAAAGACAAAACTGTGAGCCATCTGATCCTTGGAACTATAAATGCATACCTCCAAGGTTGAGTAAGAAGTCAGTCTCTTACAAGTTATACAGGAGAAAACCACAAGACAAGTTTTCTAGTCTCTTGAGGAGATAAGAGAAGTTTTAATTGTTCTCTCTTCTACTTTTCTATATAAATTTGTGTGAAATTCTATCCAGACTTTGTAGACAATCCCATGCTATCTTTACATGCATATAACTTCTAAAGTTTATTCCCTAATAAATGCGTGTTCTCTTTTTTTTTTTTTCTTCTAT
>NW_012149046.1:0-4375 GCF_000956105.1 Propithecus coquereli
GAAAGTCTAAAGTGGCCTATTATTCATTAGGGAATTTAGAAAGGCTCAGGCATTTCCACAGCCAAGTTACCTCCCTAGCCCAATACAGCCATGCGATTGTCTCTCCCCGATCCCTGTGTAGACTGGAGACTTATTATTTGTGCAGGATAAACAGAGTCTACGGGCTAGAAAAGCTAAGGGAAAAGGGCTGTTAGAAGATGGAATACTGAAAACAGGAAGATTAAGTGAGACCTTGCATCCCCAACCTTCTTCCTCCCAGGCCGTTCCCAGAACTACACCAGCCCAGATAACAACCTGCCCAGCAGAAGATCGTTGTTAACAAGGTTTTTTCATGTGTGTAGAATTTGAAATGAGCTTTTTTAGCATCTCATTTTTTACTATGAGCAGACAGCAAGAAGTCAAGAATCACCAGGGATTTGAAGAAAAGATCTAATGTGAAACAATCAATCAATGAAAAAAAAACTTGGAGAAAAAATAAAAGACTACTCAGAGAGATAAAGACATCAAAAAATTATATCATTAATATCCTCAGAAAAACAAGAGAAAAGATTGCTTCCATGAAATAAAAACAGCTACAACCAAAGAACATTCAGACCAAAAAAGTTAAAAATTAAAAATATGAGAAGGAAAAAATTCAGTGGATGTATTAAAAGAAAGTTGAGGAAATTTCCTAGAAAGTAAAGCAATAGGACAGAGATATAAGAATGGGGAAGGGAATGTAAATTAGAGATCCAACAATCAAATACTAAGAGTCTCAGACAATAAGGGAGGTTGGTCAGACTTTATTTAAAGAGCTACACCATGAAAATTCTAAGGGAAATTATTTTCGTCCTAGAATTTTATACCAAGCTCAACTACTGTTTAAGGGGAAGGGGAGATCAAGACATTCTTGGACCATAGACACTCTCCAAAAATTTACTTTTCATGTACCTATTTTCAGGAAGCACCCCAAAAATGAGGATATAAACCAAGAAAGGAAAAGACACGGGATAAAGGAAACAGGATTTAACATAATGTAGTAGTAGGCCTCAAAAATACGAAAAATTATTATGAAAACGCTGTTTCAAGACTCATTGCTGTCTGTAGAGTAAAAAGCTTGTACTTTGTAAACCTCGCCCTAATAGAAATATCTGTGCTCTGTAAGCAATGACCTTGTAACTGATTGTGTAAGCCCCCCAGCTGTCTGTAGTAAACTTTACTGTACTTGCCTCACCCAAGAAAGAATGCTCCCTGCCTTAACTGATGCTATCTGCTTCTGTAACCTTGCTTGCTCAGAGATTGTAATCAGCCCCGAGGCCAGGCAGGTGGTCTGAGGCAGGTCCCAGACCTCCCTCGTGGCTATGGAATGTATGATGTAATTATTTTTGTTCCACTATGTCATGTTCAATGTCAAGTAGCCCCCCTCCAAATTAGTATAAAGTCTTCTCACCTTTTCGGCTCTGGACTGCTCTCTGTGCAGCCGTCTGTGGTGGTACAGAGGGTAGTCGCTGGCCAGCTAATAAAGACTCACAATTTGGCTCATTCGGCCTCAAGGTGGTCTTTCCCGTACTCCCTACCATAACAATAAGAGTGAGAGGAAGGTAGTTTACAAGATAATGAAAGAAATTACTACATATTAATATGCATGCTTTCTTAATACGTGAATACCTGTATATAAACTCCCCTAGTCCTCACATAATACTGTAATACTTCATCATATCATCATTTTACAGATGGAGAAATGAAGCACGGAATGATTAAGTGACTATGCCAAGATTGTACAGGGATTAAAGGGCAAAGCCAGAATTTTAACCCCTAAAGCCTGGTTTGGTTGTCAAGACTGCAAGGGAGTTTCTGCCTAGGTCCTGTTGCTTGTCACACAAAGATCCAGTTATTGAGACAATGAGGATTGCCAAAGAAGAAAGGAATTTTTAATATGAAGGACGTCAAGAGAACAGGAGAAGCTGCCTCAGATGTCTCCCCAAGTAAAGGAAATCAAGGGCTTTTAAAGGAGGGGCCCCTTGCCTTGGGGCAGGTCATGGTGTAACTAACTGGAGACTACAGGCTTTGAGGGAGGGTTGTGAGGGATGGTGAATCTTGGCATCAGGAAGTCTGCCCTCGGGGCCTTCAGAATCTCACCTCCTTTGTCTTGTAGAAAATCCACTATTTCTGGGAAAAAACTCAAAAGGTCAAGTACTTAGTTAAGGAAGAGCATTGTAAAAACAGATTTAGGAGTCATTGAAATTCTTTCATTGAACTGGTTACAGTTTCAGGCCCTTAACCCGTAATTAATGTTCTCTTTTTTGCTTCTCATTATACTGACCTAATCAAAATTATGATATAACCATGTTTGGAAGATGAGTGGGCCTGGGAAATATTCAGATGTGTGATGGTAGCCGATGTAGAGATGGTGGTGGTAAAAAAAGAGTCTCATATTCGTCTTCTATAATAGCAAGTCAATAGATAATGTTCCAAACTGAAAATAAAAATCAAGAATAGCAACATATGCATGCTATTTGGAGAAATGTAGGTTTAAAATATCAGCTAAAAAGCAGGGAGTAGAAAATTGTGTGGTGCGAAAGTGCTATTTTTCTTCACGATACTTGCGGGGCTATTTAACTTTTTAATCTGTATGGATAGATAGATTTGATTTAAAAGTAAAAACTAAATAAAAAGTAAGAGCAAAAAGTTTTTCAGTTTGGTGTTTAAAGTCTGAGAAAGTTGAGTATAAAACAGGCTGTCATTCAGGTCTCTGCCGATTACATTACTTCCCTACAACTCAGCCTCCAACACTGAAAAAAAAGAGAACATACAGTTTGGTAAATTAAATGGGTACTGTGCTAAGTGCACAGTGGGCATTCAAATGGTTGTGATTACTAACCAGTTACTTGACTCTTGATGAACTTTTGTCCCCATTAATTTGGATTTGCATTTATCTACTTCGGTATTTACTGAGTTTGAATTTACAACTTTTTGGGAGAGGGAGAGGATAGGACTCTACCACTTACAATTTTTGGGTTCACTTAGAGTAAGAACCCCAAAAATATGTATAGGACGCAATACTTAGATAATGATCATAAAGCCTGTGAAACAAAAGCTACAGGAGTTTGGAGAGTCTGGAAGTTATAAACCTAACAGACAGCAACACCAACATTCCTATCCTGCCTAATAAGGAGGAAGCTACTACCCCCCTCACTTATCTCTGCAGGTGTTGCTCACTCCTCCCAAAAAAACCCTTCTATAAAACCCAAGGCTTTCCCCTCCCTCGTAGTGGACAATCTTTTGGCCTCCAACCATTTACACCTAGATATTCGAAATAAACATTTTGCTACACCTGAGACTTCATATGTCTCCCTCTCGACTCTGGACCTAAGACAAGAATTAGTATCAATATTGTAGGAGAGATCAGGTCCTAAGTGTAATGCAAGAGGTCAGTATAAGAGAGATCCTATATGGGGGTGTTTGATGTACAAACGGGAACTCAAGAAAAGTTTAGATACTTGGACCTGTAATATCATGTATCAAACAGGAACAGCAAGAACCAAAGGGCAACATCAACAATTGAAAGCTAAATACTGGGCAGCCTACAAATAGAGAAGAGAGGAAAGTCTGCCTCATTTCATAATTTTGTCAGTAAGCCTTTATCATAGAAATTAAAGAGCTTTTGCCTTTGGGGGTAGTTCAATAGTCATAATGGTCACCCTGTCTTATTTATCTTCTACTGACAACAAAAGCACCTGTTCTGCAAACTAAGGGTCTTTAAAGCCTCAGCATAATGTGAACCGATCAAAAGAACCGAAATTGGAGGAGCAGAGAAAAGAGATGTGAATTTATTCAGGGGACATACATGCCAGGGCACCGGTGGCAGCGGGCTGGGCAGCTCTCTGCTGCACCCAGAGACAGCAAGTGGTTACATAGACAAAGAAACATCAATTGGGGATGGGGTGTGCATCACCAGGTATGGTAGGGCGTCTTCCGTAAAGGTCAGCATGATCTCAGTCAGGCTCCAGGGGAAGGGGGGTGCAGGCGGTCCTCTGAGAATTTCTTTATTTTAACTCTTTCTTTCTTTCTTTGTTTTAACTCTTTAGCCCTCCTTTAGCTGGATTGGGGCCAGGATCTTCAATTACCGCACAGGATCTTAAAAGGTACACTATCCCTTTTTCCACCTCAGAAACTTACAATGGCTGTCATCAAATGTGGGATAAAGTCTAAACTGCCTATGCTCACATTTAATGTCTTCCATAAAAAGGTGCCAACCTGTCTTCCCGGATTCATTCCTATCGTATCACTCTTGGAATTTTTACCATTCTCCATGATTCACATTCTCATTTTTTTATCTTTGCTCATAAACAGAAAATACCCTTATACTGTTTATTTGATGTTTAAAGTTCTATCT
>NW_012149046.1:14300-15274 GCF_000956105.1 Propithecus coquereli
TGAGCAGCGGGAGCACCAGGAGCTGTTCCAGAAGTGGCAGAAGCTCATCTCTGAGGGTGCCACCAAGCTCCTGATGGACACCTTTGAATACCATGGCCTGGTGAAGCATACAGGAGGCTGTCACTGCAGAGCAGTTCATTTTGAAGTCTGGGCCTCAGTACATTTGTACATCATTTTAGCATTTGCAAGAAGCAGCTACCAAAGTGAGTAAGGCAATATAGGCTGACAGGACCTCAGGATATACAGAAAGAATTTAAGTTCCCCATACCAGTGAGTATAGATTCATGCAGGACCTACATGCCATTAATGATATTGTGCGAGTGACTATGAGCAGTACCCAGTCACATTTAATGGCAGGATCCGGAGACTAGGATGACCTCACAGCACTGCTGGACTGTGTTGCCTCAGGGTTTTCAAGGGACTTGTAGAACCTGAAATTGGACTAAGACAGGCCACTGGCAAAGATGCTATGGAGGCTGCTAAAGGTAATCTGTTCCTCAGGGCCTTGATACCCCAGCTAGATTTAGATCAAAATAAACCCCCTATAAAACTAAAGACTGGGCTCTGACATTAGGTGTGGCACAGCTAAGTAGAGACAAAATTCTCATGGACTCATTCTCCTAGCTGAAGCCTTGGTTCGGCCTCTTATGAGACATCTAAATGAATGTACACGTTCTGGGCATGATGCCTTAATGGATTTCATTGGACCTCATTTAAGAGGACCCCATTTGCAACAAACTATACAACAAATAACGCAGACCCACTCTCTATGTTCTCAAAATAATCCAAAGACAGAAAAGCAACCTGCTGCACAGGGAATCCAACATATGGAGACCCACCCTTTCGATGATTGGCAAATTGATTTCACTCAGATGTCTAAACTTATGTTAGTAGATACCTTTTCAGGCTGGGTAGAGACTTATCCTACCGAAATGGAGAGAGTGTCTGAAGTTATCAGAATCCTTCTGAAGGAA
>NW_012149046.1:16864-17200 GCF_000956105.1 Propithecus coquereli
GCTTGTCCTTGTTCTTCATTCAGCCTCTGGGACAAGTACTAAACTTTTGGTAATACTCTCTCAGCCTTTGTTTAGTTCTTTGCACTTATAAAGTTTGCTATCATTTTATTTTTGGTTTTTCAAGAGAAATTTATTTTCCCTCCTTACAATGTAAGCTCTGTGAGGGCCAAGAACAGAGGCCCTGTTTGTCTTGGACACTCTCCACTGTTCTGGGCACATAATTTCTTAAATCATACTTGCCGAACAAAATAACCTGTTGAGTCAATGCAATGCAAAGCACAATTAGAAGTATTATTATTAGAGAGAAGAAAGGACATCTATTTCAATGAGATCAGA
>NW_012149046.1:20596-21331 GCF_000956105.1 Propithecus coquereli
TTAAGGTGGTTTGGAGGGGCTGCTTTTTACTTCACTAAAGTCATCTCCTCTCCAGAGATACTTCTAGAACAGACCCAGAGGGAAGGACCCAATAATCTTTTGATGTTGGCCGAGAAGGTGGTATTGAAAAAGGAAATCCTGACATATTGTCACATAGGGTGGTGATGAGGTAAAGAAATATTACTCCATGAGATGCTAAGTAAGTATGCAGGCTGTCATTTCTTTTCCTGCTGACAATATATGTAAAAACTTGAAAAAAATTAATGCTCCTGAGAAATAAAGTATCTGTCTAGATATTATAGCTGAAACTTACCATATATACCAGAGATGTACCCAGTCTGTGGTCAGGCAACTATGAAAAAAGAATAAAGTTTTTTACATTAAAAAATATAGTCAATGCATGTTACAACTCCAGGCTCAGAAATATGAGTTACAATATCATAGGATGCCTTGTTATAATAAAAGCATCATGGGTTTTATTATTTAAACTTCAATGTAGTTAGTTGAATCTTTGAGACATGGGGTGCCTTAAATGGTGTTTTATATTGTAGATGGCATTGTGGAAATCATTTTGTAAATCATTATAAAACAGACTAAGGTAGTGATCATGAACAGTGTTCATAGAAAATGTGTTGGTACAAGTGCAGTGATGTTTACAACTAATTGATCACAACCAGTTACAGATTCCTTTGTTCCTTCTCCACTCCCACTGCTCCACTTGACTAGCTTTAAAAA
>NW_012149046.1:22819-23403 GCF_000956105.1 Propithecus coquereli
TATAGGAGGAGTGTGAAATAAGATCAGAGGTTGGAGGGAAAGGGGAAGCAAAGTATTTGAATATCTTTGAAGATTAGTCAATTTTGTCATTTAATAATATTTTCTGATATATCCATGTTTTGAAATCTATTGAATCTATTTTCACACATAGGTAGAAAATAGAGTTTGTTTTTTCACTCAGCAATGCCTCCTCTTGGTTTTCTCAGCTTTCTCATGTGTTCAAAGCTCCTCTAGTTCTAGATTCTGATTCTTCCTAGGACTCTTCCTAGGGTGGTAGCTGTCTAAAACCTCAGACAGCATGTGTCATGCAGCCAACAACCAATATGCACGTGACAAGTAATCGAGACCATCCCTATTTCCCTGGGTTTAACAGACTTGGCTATTGGGAAACCCTTCCATGATTAAATATGTGTTTTTCTTCAGCCCGGACAAGTCTTTTATTCAAACTACCCCTACTTTTTAAAATTTTATTTTATAGTTCCTCTAAGTGAAATGAATGTTTTACATTTTTATATTATGTCCTCTGTGTCTACATAGACCTAATTGTGACAGGTTTGGATTAATGGATAACTACATCAAAATGA
>NW_012149047.1:0-239 GCF_000956105.1 Propithecus coquereli
ACTGTAGCCAGAAAAGAAGTAGTAATAGGTGACAGAATGATTAAAGTGCAAGATCAACTTCTAAAAGAAGATGAAGATGATATAAAAACATAGGACAAGGAGTTAAGCCAGAAAAAGAAGAAAATTTTCCCTCCCAAATACTGATGTGAAAGAAAATAGGAAGAGTAAAGATGAAGAAATGTTAAGAGGAACTGAAAAAACACATTTAAAAGGTTCAAGAATGATTGCTGGGATTAATG
>NW_012149047.1:1994-3633 GCF_000956105.1 Propithecus coquereli
TTTCCCTTTTTTCTTCGAAACCTTACTGACACATTCTATATTCTTGCCTTAGTGCATTGGCCATAACTCATATAGGACAATTTCAAAAACTACTGGAATGAGATTACTAAAATGAGAATATAGGAAGAGAGAAAAAAAGATGCGAGGACAAAATTTTGGAGGCTTTTTATATTTAGGCAGTTCAAAGATCAACCAGAGAAGAAGTCAAAAATGATCAGAGAAGAAAATAAATCTCGATATTACAGTGTGACAGAACTGGAGGGAAGACTTTCAAATTGTTCAGGGGAAAAATGAAATGTAGCTTAACAGGTTAGAAGTTTGAAGAGGAATTTTTTATACATAGAGAATAGAGAAGATCAGAATTTACTGTAGCCAGAAAAGAAGTAGCAATAGGTGACAGAATGATTAAAGTGCAAGATCAACTTCTAAAAGAAGATGAAGATGATATAAAAACATAGGACAAGGAGTTAAGCCAGAAAATGAAAAGAAAATTTTCCCTCCCAAATACTGCTGTGAAAGAAAATAGGAAGAGTAAAGATGAAGAAATGTTAAGAGGAACTGAAAAAACACATTTAAAAGGTTCAAGAATGATTGCTGGGATTAATGTGGGTAACTGAGAGTTCCATATCAAGATCATCCTCCAACCTAGTTGCCATGGTCCCACATTGGAGAGAGACTACAGTAAAGAGCCAGGTGCCAAACAAAAGCTCAGTTCCACCAGCATCTCTCTAGGTCCCGAAAGCACAAGAAGGTACTGCTGAGTTCAGCAACAGGGCCCAGCAAATTTTAGAACATGACATACAAACCCAAACGGCAAAGGACATTGAAGTGGCAAAGGACAGACACATTGGAAAGTGTATTTTCCATGTAAAAGCATTCAAGTTCACCAATATTAAAATGTCTAACTAGAAAAACAAGTGCAACAACAACAAAATAACACCACCATCGACAAACTCTTTGGGCTGGATTTAATCCATGAGCCACCAATTTTCAGCCACACATCTGAAGGGAATGGTGACTGTGACTCAACCTTGGAGATTTAGCAGTAGCATTCGAAGCTTTGGCTTAAGGTACCTGTATTCTTGTATAGAATTTCCTTCCCTCTACCATCTCCCTGGCTCTCAACAACCAAAGATTGGACAAACAGGAGTCAGCATGATTGATTGACTCGACTTGTTTTAGTATTTTCAGAGCCAGGCGATGTATGCAGAAGGGTAAGGCTTGTCAGAAGGTGGCAGTGGGTTAAAACAAGGGTTCTTGCAGGGCAGTATCCAACGGCCAAAAAGAAACCAATAATAGGTTATCCATATAGAGGAAATTGAATAGATTAGTGCTTATGCAGCAGTGGTTGGAAATTGATAGAGCCAGATCAGAGAAACGAGAGTACAGAATTCAGGATGGGAGGTATTCATGAGGAACTCTGGCCATTGCTGAAACCTAGATAAGGCATGATAGAGGACATCTTTGAACTTTTTGCATCTTTAAGGTGGAGCTGTTAGGGGAAGATAACATCTCCCACATATCAGATCAAGATGATTCCCGTCTTTGAATATGTCCCAGAGACTTGACAGCAGGCATCTCTACTGAAAGTTGAAGCAGAAAAGGAAGAAAGTGGTGGACCCAGATGGCACTAGGGTGT
>NW_012149047.1:15263-15777 GCF_000956105.1 Propithecus coquereli
TTCTTCATCAAAGACCAGTTGACTATATTTGTGTGGGTCTATTTCTGAAGTCTCTGTTCTGTTTCACTGAACATCTTTTGCCAATATCACACTGTTTTGAGTGCTGTACTTTCATAGTGAGTCTTGAAGTTGGTTAGTGTCAGTCCTCTGATTTTGTTCTTTACTTTCTATATTAAGTTGGTTATTCTGTGTATTTTGCTTCTGCATGCAAACTTTAGAACCAGTTTGTTGAAATCCACAAAACAACTTACTGGGATTTTGATTGGGATTGCATTGAATCTGTAGATCAGTTGGGAAGAACTGATACGTTGGCAATATTTAGTCTTCCTATCCGTGAACATGGAATAACTCTCTAGTTTTGTTTTATTTCTTTCATCAGGGTTTTACAGTTTTTCTCATACAGATATTATATACATTTTTTAGACTGATATCTAAGTATTTCATTTGGGGTGATGCTAATATAAATTGTAATGTGTTTTTAACTTTAAGTTCACTTGTCCATTGCTGGCATATA
>NW_012149047.1:15827-16341 GCF_000956105.1 Propithecus coquereli
TTCTTCATCAAAGACCAGTTGACTATATTTGTGTGGGTCTATTTCTGAAGTCTCTGTTCTGTTTCACTGAACATCTTTTGCCAATATCACACTGTGTGGAGTGATGTACTTTTATAGTAAGTCTTGAAGTTGGTTAGTGTCAGTCCTCTGATTTTGTTCTTTACTTTCTATATTAAGTTGGTTATTCTGGATATTCTGCTTCTGCATACAAACTTTAGAATCAGTTTATTGAAATCCACAAAACAACTTACTGGGGTTTTGATTGGGATTGCATTGAATCTGTAGATCAGTTGGGAAGAACTAATACGTTGGCAATATTTAATCTTCCTATCCGTGAACATGGAATAACACTCTAGTTTTGTTTTATTTCTTTCATCAGGGTTTTACAGTTTTCCTCATACAGATATTATATACATTTGTTAGACTGATATCTAAGTATTTCATTTGGGGTGATGCTAATATAAATTGTAATGTGTTTTTAACTTTAAGTTCACTTGTCCATTGCTGGCATATA
>NW_012149047.1:19959-20804 GCF_000956105.1 Propithecus coquereli
TGAGGATTGGGACTGGCAGTCCGAAAGAGATTTTATATTTTAAAGTCTTTCTTATATGTTAATTTTTTTCAATATGCATGTATTATTTTTTCAACAAATTACTGCATTTCATTATATCTAAGATGCTGATGCTTCTTAATCCTTCCAGAGAATACCAACAGATTTTTAATCAACCACGTCAGGACTTCCACCTGCCCAGCTGTGTTTATTAGGCTCCATTGATTTTGCGATTCATCCCAAGGTACATTAATTGAAAATAACTTATTAAAACATTCATGTAAATTGTCAAGAACACAGGGAAATTATAAATTAAAACTATTCCAAGTAATTCTCAGGTTAAATATAAATTTAAAAAATTATGGAAAATACCCAACCTCATCATTTAAAATTATAGCCACTGGGAGACTTTATTTTTAACACAAAAATTGGCAATTGAAAAAGATATGTTAAGTATTGTAGTGCCCTGATGGATATGCAAATTTTTACAACATTCTGGAGGATGATTTGGTAAGATTTTTAACATCTTTAATCCATTTTTTTCCAGCATAAACTAACAATGTACACTAATACTTAATGTACAAGAATTTTGATCACAATTTTTTTGAGAGAAATGGTTAATCAAATTTGGTATATTCATAATAGAATTCAATAGCAAGCTGAACGAAAGTTAGTCTTCAAGGAGTACGTAATGGCTTAGGGAAATAGTCATGATTAAATGCTAGATAAAAATGAGACAAAGCTGAATCTGAATGAACATTATGATTTTAAATTAGAAAAAATTATGTACGTGATGTATATCATATATGTATATGTATGTGGATATATACATATGTGTGTGAATATAT
>NW_012149048.1:0-331 GCF_000956105.1 Propithecus coquereli
CATGCCTGTAGTCCCAGCTACTCGGGAGGCTTAGGCAAGAGGATCGCTTGAGCCCAGGAGTTTGAGGTTACTGTGAGCTAGGCTGACGCCACGGCCCTCTAGCCCAGGCAACACAGTGAGACTCTGTCTCAAAAAAAAAAAAATAAATTTGAGACAATCAATTCAATGACACTTAAAAAAATCTAAGTTAAAAAGCTGTTGCCTCTAATTCTTTTGAGAATGCAAAACGTAGGCATCACAGTGAGACTCTGTCTCAAAAAAAAAAAAAATAAATTTGAGACAATCAATTCAATGACACTTAAAAAAAATCTAAGTTAAAAAGCTGTTGCCT
>NW_012149048.1:731-1125 GCF_000956105.1 Propithecus coquereli
GGATGAAAATTGCAATTTGCTGTGGGGGAGCAAAACAAAAAAGCTGTGTGTTTGTGAAAGAAAATGTTAAGATAATAAAGTGGAAAATATTGAGATATTTTCGGCAAATACATAGTGAATTTGATAAAGAAGTTTTCTCTCAACGCTCAAAAAAAAACTAATGAAGTCCATAAAAAGATGCTCAACAACACTAGTCACTAGTTGGTGAGAATGTGGACAAACCAGAACATTTCTACCCTTACACATTGATAGTAGGAATGTCAAATGTGCAGTTACTGTGGAAAGTGGTACGGCAATTCCTCAAAAAACTAAACATAAAAATATCATATAATTGGGCGCGGTGGCTCACGCCTGTAATCCTAGCACTCTGGGAGGCCGAGGTGGGAAGATCGCT
>NW_012149048.1:1873-3539 GCF_000956105.1 Propithecus coquereli
AGAATAAAATGCTGAACAAAAAAATTTAAATAGATTTTATCAGGATTAGAGATTATAGTTTTGGCCAGCTAGAAAATGACTTGGATTCTTGATTACATATGCGTACACACACACATACACACACACACACACACAATTTTTAGTGGAAAGATGGTAAAAGAAATTATTTCAGTTGTGAAAATTTTGTTAGAAAATTTTGGGGAAAAGACGAAATGGATATTTTACAGAAAGTGAATAATCTTCAATTAAGCCACCAAACAATTGCCCATAGAATAAAAGAACAGATGAAAGCTAAATTAACTCAAATTTTGGAAAATAGCAAATTTTATCTGAGTCATGCCATAAGATATTGTCCAACTAGTAGTTTGGGTCTATTTAGTCTCAAAGGTTTTCCAAATTTATGAAAAAACATTGTCAATTCATGGCTTAAAAAAAATATCAAACTGTGGCATAGGCTTTTAAAAAATCTTTTACATCTGATAAAAAATTTTCAGTTAGATATGAAAAAATTAGTTTCTATCATGTCAGATGGTGCTCCAGCTATGTTTGGTCAAAAGTCTGGATTTATTGGAATTTCAACACAAGAGACTGATGTTTCCCTTATTGCTTCATTCCACCGTATGATGAATATTGAAAATATTTATGCTGCTTTCAGAAGCAGACTCTCTGGAAAATGTCATGAATACCGTTGTTAAATTTGTTCAGTGTATACGTACAAATGCTATGAATCATCACCAGCGTATGGAACTTTTGAAAGGAATAGAAGGCAATGAATGTGATGATCTTGGGTCTTTGCCAGTGTTCGTTGGTTGAGTGTAGAAGAGTTTTACAAAGATTTACTGTACTGTCAATTCCAATTCAACATTTTCTTGAACCGAAGGCAATGCTTGCCAAATATTTAATAACCAAAAACAAAAATGGCAGTGTGATTTATGTTTTTTCATCAATATCACGGTGTATATGAAATGAGATAATTTTGAAGCTCTAAGAAAAACTTGCCTGTGTCCTAGCTAGAAAGATATAAGAATTTACACAGAAATTGAACCTTTTCATAATACCAATCAATAAGGATTTGTGCCCTTTCTAACATGAATCAACATGCAAAATATTTTTAATAGTAATCACCAGCATTACGTAATTTATCTGCAAAACCTACAAGAAAAATGTGAAGAATGCATGGTTGATATTGATAAACTTCAAAGTTACTTTTCAATGTATACAACTCCCCTTTGCAGTCCATGTTAATTCTGAGTTGACACAAGAGTCAATGAACTGACATACTTGGACAGAAGTAGTTTTGAAACTGATATGCTTTTGCTTCAAGGTCAAACCATTCTTCCACTAAAAATGAACTAGTTTTGTCATTGTGGAAGCAAATATTAAAGGAAAATGATTTTTTTTTTGTACTTGGTTCAGTAATTGGAAAATGTTTAAATGTCTTTGGAACAACCTGGGTATGCAATTCTACTTTTTCAACTATGAATATACACACAGATCAAATGTTTCCAATGAAAACTTGGCATCTGAATTGAGCTGTGTGTTAAATGTAAAATGCACCCTGGATGTCAAAGACTTAGAACAACAACAAAAAGTAACATATCTCATTGAAATTTTTATATATTGATTACATGTTGACATAATCTTTTAGAAATATTGGGTTAAATAA
>NW_012149048.1:3589-4646 GCF_000956105.1 Propithecus coquereli
TGGGCAAAACTTACATGCATTCTTCTCCCTCCATAGGGCCACAAGGCGACCTATTCTCTGGTATCTATCTATCTATCATCAATTTTTAAAATATGATGTATTTTTAAAAAATGATATCGCATTGTACAACTGGCTTTTTCCCTCCCCACCTAATAATATGTCTTAGAGATCTAACCATGTGTCTATTTTAAACTGTGGCATAAAATTCCTTAGAATAGATACACCACAATATTTTTGCCGTGCCCAGTTGATGGATTTGTGGGTTGGTCTGGTTCGTGGCTATCGTAAATAACGTTGCAAGGAACATCTTCTGTGCACCTGTGCAGTTTCTTTAGGGAAGAAACTGAGCAGTGGAATTGCTCAGACAATTGTGGTTGTCTATTACTGGAAGTACCCTGTCTAGTACTGTAGCCACGAGCTACATACATGTGGCTACTGAGCTCTAGAATTATAGATAATGTGAAAGGGGAACTAAATGTTTATCTTTACTTAATTTTTAAAATTTCAAAACTGAATCAGTATAAAATATTTTTCTGTTAAATTCAATTTTATTTTGGTAGGACTGCATTTTACTCTCACGAGTGCATCACGTAAAATATTATTGTTATATTGTCAGTGCACATGCCAGGCTGTGCATGTTTTCTAGGATTAAATGTGAGCTTATCACCCATCTAATTGGTGTCATCTGATTCAGTTTGAAGGATTTTTTTCTGTCCATTGATATAACATTGTAATGCATCTATTTGAATATTTTATGCAGACAGTATGAGTTGCATGACATGTTTGTATTGCAATTTTAATCAAATCAAAACATTATTTTAGTTATAAATCAATCATTTTTCTGTGTATGAACAAAATTTTAAATTTAAAATAAAGGCAGACTACTGATGCAGAATCCAGGGGAGGTGTAGAAGTGAGTGCTATGACAGGAATAAGTAAATTAAAAGAGACTGGATGCTGGGGGGATTGGGGAGATGATGGTCAAGTGACGCAAATTTTCAGTTAGGAGGCATAAGTTCAAGAGCTCTATTGTGTAACATGGTGACTACAACATATT
>NW_012149048.1:12196-13408 GCF_000956105.1 Propithecus coquereli
ACAATCCGCCCGCCTCGGCCTCCCAGAGAGCTAGGATTACAGGTGTGAACCACCGCGCCCAGCCAGAAACAATTTTTTAAAACAGGGAAATGAAAGTAAAAATAGTTATTGCTTCAATTTTCCAAAGGTGATCAGTTTAAGGGAGACTAAATACAACTCCATTTAAAGATTTTGGGGATTCGCTTGTTTAGTCATTCACTTATTCATTCAAACACACACACACACACATACACACACACACACACACACACACACACACACACACACACACACACTGAATCCCTTCTGTGTGTTCATTGTACTAAGTGCTGAAGATACACAGGAAAATAAGACAGGACAGCAGATTTCAGGGAGTATCCCATCTATCACTAAGAGAGATAATTTTGAATTAAAAAAACCTATTGGCATATAATATTCATACAGAAAATGCACACATTACAAATGTTCAGTCTGATGAATTTTCACAAACAGAACACACTGATGTTAGCAGCACCAGGATGAAGAAACGGAATGTTACCAGAGTCCCAGAATCCCCACTGTGTCTCCTAGATGATACCTCATCTCAACAGTAAGTGCTACCCTGATTTTTACAGCTTAGAAAATGATGCCTGTTTTTATATTCTGTATAAATGGAATCATACAGAACATATTCTATGTCCTTCACTTCTTGGGCTCAACATGATATTTGCGGGATCCACTGATAGTGTGGTACACAGTTGCAGATCATTCAT
The DNA here is from genome assembly GCF_000956105.1 of Propithecus coquereli. Classification (NCBI taxonomy): domain Eukaryota; kingdom Metazoa; phylum Chordata; class Mammalia; order Primates; family Indriidae; genus Propithecus; species Propithecus coquereli. The sequence continues at coordinate 12,928 of NW_012149048.1, forward strand.
TCTCTGCACTGCCTGACTTCTCTTTTCCCCATGCCCTCTACCTCCTCAGTGGGACCTTCCTTCCCATGGTAATTATGGTTCCCTTGCTCCCAATAACATCTCTCTTCCCTCTTCCTTGCTTTTTTTTTTTTTTTAATCTTCTGATGATGTTTGAAAATGTTTGTGGGAAGATAGATAAATCCCTCTCGAATGACATTTGGAATCCCTTTTACCATACCAAAAGTTGTCAATATCATTTTAAAATTTGACCTATAAATCTCTAGCAACATAGCCACAAACTCATCTACCATAGCATTTTGTTTTGCTATGTTTGTTGTATAGAGTAGTAAATTCTATGAAAAATTTTCTGCCTTAATTCTTTTTTTTTATTTCTGCATATGATGGGGGTACAAATGTTTAGGTTATGTATGTTGCCCTTGCCCCCCCCCTTGCTTTTTTTCCATAGGCCTTATCACCATCCAATATTCTATACATTTATTTA
>NW_012149049.1:0-357 GCF_000956105.1 Propithecus coquereli
AATCTTAGGAATAAAAGTTAAAAATCAAAAAACCAAAAAAACAACTCCTTCAAGGGAGCAGGTTATTGAAGTTCATTGTTGAAATGCAATAAATTGAAAACCTCCTGGGAATTTCCCCTGTACCTAAAAATGCCCAGACTCCACAGTCCAGATGTTAGGATCTGTCTAGAAGCACAAAAACCCTCAGTGGGACGAGCTCTCAACAGTCACCTGGTCCAGTGTTTGTTTCTGACGGGTGATCAATCTGCCTGTGCTTGAGGCTGTCTAGTGACAGGGCCTCGCTCCCTTGTGAGACACCAGTGCGTTGTCATAGTGCTCTAATTATTAGAAAGTTCAGGCTTGCTGGAACCCAAACAT
>NW_012149049.1:12302-13215 GCF_000956105.1 Propithecus coquereli
TTTGAAAAGGTGCCAAGGCAAATCAATGGAGAGGGAACAGTCTATTCAACAAATGGTGCTGGGATCTACTCAATAACAAAAGGGATAAAACCTCTAAAATATTATACGGTGGATGAAAGAAGTCAGACACAAAGGAATACATACTTTAACATTCAATTAATATGAAGGTCAAGAACAGGCAAAACTAGCCTGTGGATACGGAAATCACAATAGCAGTTGCCTCAGAATGCGGGGTGATGACCAGAAGGGCACAAACATTTTCTAGAGTGATGGCAGGTGTTATTAAGATGGGATTTCACATGTATTGAAACTCATTGAATGGTACACTTAAGGTCTACTCTTACACTTTATACTTCCATTAATAATTTTTTTAAAGCAAGCAGCATGATAGGGAAAAAGAAAACGATGCATAAAGAGAAATTATAATACGATGTTCTAAGTGCAATGCTAGAGGACATGCACAGAGTGTTACGGGACAACATGCAAAGAGCACAAACAACCTGATTATGGGCAAGTCTTCTAGACTAGACCTATCTATATGCCATCCCTGGTCAACTTGATCTGAGAGTATCTCACTTTCCAATGGTGGATTGAGGCCTTGACACCATGATACAATTCTAGGTTTACTCTGACTTTTGACTATTTGAACCTAGGACAGTTTATTTTGATAAAGGGAAATCCCTCCATTGTGGGGAAGCAGAAAGGTGGGGACAGTCTAGAACCCACCCAGTTGCTTTTGAATATTTGTTTTTTTTTCCTGTCAGCTTTCCTGGCACTCACCTCACAACCCACCAGGGTTCTGAACACACCAGGTTTGTGACGAATCCATCCAGCACCAAATCCTCTCCTTGCCTTTTCAAAAAATTTTGTCAAATTTAACATCAAGATTCAGTCTAAGCAAATCTGTTGAAAA
>NW_012149049.1:17650-18659 GCF_000956105.1 Propithecus coquereli
ATGTGAAAGACAGCTTAGAAGTTGGATTAGGAAAATATATTCTACAATTTACAAACTGGATTAGGAAAAGATATTGTACAACTTACAAATTGGAGGAGGAAAAGATATTTTCAATATGTGTAATCGACAATGAGCTAATATCAGGATCATATTAAAACTTCCTTCAAATCAGGCAGAAAAGAACAGACATTCCAAAAGAAAAATAGTAAAAGATGTAAATCGGCATTTTCCAGAAGAGGAAATAAACATAAAAAGATTTACAGCCTGAGGGAAATACCAATCAAGTCCACAATGAGATATATTTTATATGTAGCTAATTAGCAAAAATCAAGAATCTCAACTATACTAAGTATTGGAGAGGATACGGAGCCACAGAATCTTCTATACTTTGCTGGTAGGAATGTAAACGTATACAAACTCTTCAGAAGGCAGTAATTTCATTTCCAGATATACATCTAAGACAAATCATTGAGCATATATTAGGATGTTAACAGCAGCACTCTTCATAATGGTAAAATCTGGAAATAACTGAAATATTCAATTACGGTCATGCATCTCTTAACAACAGGGATAATTCCGAGAAATGTGTCATTAGATGATTTTGTCTGAACACCATAGAGGATACTTACACAAACCTAAATGGCGTAGCCTGCTGCTCATAGGCTACAAACCTCTAAAGCATATTACTGTACTGAATACTGTAGGTAACTGGAACACGATGGTAAGTATTAGCATTTGTAAACAGAAAAGGTACAGTAAAAATACAGTATAAAAAATAAAAACTGACATACCTGTAAAGGGTACTTACCATGAATGATGCTCCCAGGCCTGAAAGCTGCTCTGGGCGAGTCCATGAGTGAATGGTAAGTGAATATGAAGGCCTAGGACATTACCGTACATTATTGTAGACTTTATAAGCACTATACACTTAAGCTACACTGAATTTATTTAAAAATTTTTTCTTTCGTCAATAACAAATTAATCATAGCTTACTGTAACTTTTGTACTT
>NW_012149049.1:18885-19337 GCF_000956105.1 Propithecus coquereli
CGTGGTGACAGTGCATTCTCCTGGAACACCTCCTGAAGGACCTGCCTGAGGCTGTGTTACAGTTCGCTATGTTTTTTAATAAATTTTTTAATACGTAGAAGGAGTACACTCTAAAATAATGCTAAAGTATAGTAAACACAGAAACTAGTGACATAGTTGTTTATTATTATTATTGAGTATTATGTGCTGTAGACAATGGTGCATGCTATGCTTTTATGACTGGCAGTTGCAGGTTCATTGACATCAGCATCACCACAAACACGTGAGAAATGCATTGTGCTATGATGTGATGATAGCTGTAATGTTACCAGGGGACAGGAATTTTTCGGCTGCATTATAATCTTTTGGGACCTCTGTTGTATACGAGGTCCCTGTTGACTGAAACATAGCTATATGGTGCATGACTGTGTATGAATATACCGTGATGTATTTATCCATCACTTGATATATTC
>NW_012149049.1:30647-31016 GCF_000956105.1 Propithecus coquereli
TGTATTATATATCTCAAAATTGCTAAGAGAGTAAATTTCAAATGTCTCACCACAAAAAATAAGATGATAGATATGTTAATTAGATTTATTTAATCATTCCACATTGTACATATATATACACACATATATCAAAACATCACATTGTGCCACATAAATATATACAATTATCTGTCAATTAACAATGACATTAATTTTAAAAAATAATTTTGTTTTGTTTGAACATGATTCATATTTATCAAAACCTATATCTGAGGGTATGTATCATAACTAAGCAGTTAAAATGTTTAAGGACCTCTAAGAAACAGAAATTTTTCTAAGTTTGAGATATCAAGTCATGTTATAATTACTAAGTAAAATAAAGAATACCAA
>NW_012149050.1:0-5049 GCF_000956105.1 Propithecus coquereli
AACACTTTGGGACCAAGCCATTCTTCTGCCCCAGCCTCCCAAGTAGCTGGACTATGGTCATGTGCCACCATGCCCAGCTAATTCTTCTATATTTTTGTAAACATGGAGTCTCACTCTTGCTCGGGCTGTTCTGGAACTCCTGACCTCAAGCGATCCTCCCGCCTCAGCCTCCCAGAGTGCTAGGATTGTAGGTGTGAGCCACTGCGCCCGGCCCACTTTCACATATAAACCAAAATGGTTGAGGATGGTTGAGGCTGGGCACAGTGGCTCATGTCTGTAATGTTAGTGCTTTGGAAGGCCCAGGAGGGTGGATTGCTTGAGGCTAGGAGTTTGAGTCCTCGCTACAAAAAAAATTAGCTGGGCGTGGTGGCACATAACTGTAGTCCTAGCTACTCGGAAGGCTGAGGCAGAAGGATCACTTGAGCCCAGGAGTTTGAGATTGCTGTGAGCTAGGATGACGCCATGGCACTCTAGCCCGGGCAACACAGTGAGACTCCGTCTCAAAAAAAAAAAAAAAAAAGAAAAGGAAATCGTTTGGATTTGACAGTGGAAACCTTTGAGAGACATAAACATTGGAACCTTAGAGAAGGAATTGTATTTCTAGCACACACCATTTGGTTCTGCAGTGAATTATATTTACAAAGCTATCTATAATGCAAACATTGTAATGATTTTTTTTTTTTTTATATACTCTGTTGCCTGGGCTAGGGTGCCATGGCATCAGCCTAGCTCACAGCAACCTCGAACTCCTGGGCTCAAGCGATCCTCCTGCCTCAGCCTCCCGAGTAGCTGGGACTACAGGTGTGTGCCACCACACCCGGCTAATTTTTTTCTATTTTTAATAGAGATGGGGTCTCGCTGTTGCTCAGGCTGATCTCAAACTCCTGACCTCAAGCGATCCTCCTGCCTCAGCCTCCCGAGTAGCTGGGACTACAGGTGTGTGCCACCACACCCGGCTAATTTTTTTCTATTTTTAATAGAGATGGGGTCTCGCTGTTGCTCAGGCTGATCTCAAACTCCTGACCTCAAGCGATCCTCCTGCCTCAGCCTCCCGAGTAGCTGGGACTACAGGTGTGTGCCACCACACCCGGCTAATTTTTTTCTATTTTTAATAGAGATGGGGTCTCGCTGTTGCTCAGGCTGATCTCAAACTCCTGACCTCAAGCGATCCTCCTGCCTCAGCCTCCCGAGTAGCTGGGACTACAGGTGTGTGCCACCACACCCGGCTAATTTTTTTCTATTTTTAATAGAGATGGGGTCTCGCTGTTGCTCAGGCTGATCTCAAACTCCTGACCTCAAGCGATCCTCCTGCCTCAGCCTCCCGAGTAGCTGGGACTACAGGTGTGTGCCACCACACCCGGCTAATTTTTTTCTATTTTTAATAGAGATGGGGTCTCGCTGTTGCTCAGGCTGATCTCAAACTCCTGACCTCAAGCGATCCTCCTGCCTCAGCCTCCCGAGTAGCTGGGACTACAGGTGTGTGCCACCACACCCGGCTAATTTTTTTCTATTTTTAATAGAGATGGGGTCTCGCTGTTGCTCAGGCTGATCTCAAACTCCTGACCTCAAGCGATCCTCCTGCCTCAGCCTCCCGAGTAGCTGGGACTACAGGTGTGTGCCACCACACCCGGCTAATTTTTTTCTATTTTTAATAGAGATGGGGTCTCGCTGTTGCTCAGGCTGATCTCAAACTCCTGACCTCAAGCGATCCTCCTGCCTCAGCCTCCCGAGTAGCTGGGACTACAGGTGTGTGCCACCACACCCGGCTAATTTTTTTCTATTTTTAATAGAGATGGGGTCTCGCTGTTGCTCAGGCTGATCTCAAACTCCTGACCTCAAGCGATCCTCCTGCCTCAGCCTCCCGAGTAGCTGGGACTACAGGTGTGTGCCACCACACCCGGCTAATTTTTTTCTATTTTTAATAGAGATGGGGTCTCGCTGTTGCTCAGGCTGATCTCAAACTCCTGACCTCAAGCGATCCTCCTGCCTCAGCCTCCCGAGTAGCTGGGACTACAGGTGTGTGCCACCACACCCGGCTAATTTTTTTCTATTTTTAATAGAGATGGGGTCTCGCTGTTGCTCAGGCTGATCTCAAACTCCTGACCTCAAGCGATCCTCCTGCCTCAGCCTCCCGAGTAGCTGGGACTACAGGTGTGTGCCACCACACCCGGCTAATTTTTTTCTATTTTTAATAGAGATGGGGTCTCGCTGTTGCTCAGGCTGATCTCAAACTCCTGACCTCAAGCGATCCTCCTGCCTCAGCCTCCCGAGTAGCTGGGACTACAGGTGTGTGCCACCACACCCGGCTAATTTTTTTCTATTTTTAATAGAGATGGGGTCTCGCTGTTGCTCAGGCTGATCTCAAACTCCTGACCTCAAGCGATCCTCCTGCCTCAGCCTCCCGAGTAGCTGGGACTACAGGTGTGTGCCACCACACCCGGCTAATTTTTTTCTATTTTTAATAGAGATGGGGTCTCGCTGTTGCTCAGGCTGATCTCAAACTCCTGACCTCAAGCGATCCTCCTGCCTCAGCCTCCCGAGTAGCTGGGACTACAGGTGTGTGCCACCACACCCGGCTAATTTTTTTCTATTTTTAATAGAGATGGGGTCTCGCTGTTGCTCAGGCTGATCTCAAACTCCTGACCTCAAGCGATCCTCCTGCCTCAGCCTCCCGAGTAGCTGGGACTACAGGTGTGTGCCACCACACCCGGCTAATTTTTTTCTATTTTTAATAGAGATGGGGTCTCGCTGTTGCTCAGGCTGATCTCAAACTCCTGACCTCAAGCGATCCTCCTGCCTCAGCCTCCCGAGTAGCTGGGACTACAGGTGTGTGCCACCACACCCGGCTAATTTTTTTCTATTTTTAATAGAGATGGGGTCTCGCTGTTGCTCAGGCTGATCTCAAACTCCTGACCTCAAGCGATCCTCCTGCCTCAGCCTCCCGAGTAGCTGGGACTACAGGTGTGTGCCACCACACCCGGCTAATTTTTTTCTATTTTTAATAGAGATGGGGTCTCGCTGTTGCTCAGGCTGATCTCAAACTCCTGACCTCAAGCGATCCTCCTGCCTCAGCCTCCCGAGTAGCTGGGACTACAGGTGTGTGCCACCACACCCGGCTAATTTTTTTCTATTTTTAATAGAGATGGGGTCTCGCTGTTGCTCAGGCTGATCTCAAACTCCTGACCTCAAGCGATCCTCCTGCCTCAGCCTCCCGAGTAGCTGGGACTACAGGTGTGTGCCACCACACCCGGCTAATTTTTTTCTATTTTTAATAGAGATGGGGTCTCGCTGTTGCTCAGGCTGATCTCAAACTCCTGACCTCAAGCGATCCTCCTGCCTCAGCCTCCCGAGTAGCTGGGACTACAGGTGTGTGCCACCACACCCGGCTAATTTTTTTCTATTTTTAATAGAGATGGGGTCTCGCTGTTGCTCAGGCTGATCTCAAACTCCTGACCTCAAGCGATCCTCCTGCCTCAGCCTCCCGAGTAGCTGGGACTACAGGTGTGTGCCACCACACCCGGCTAATTTTTTTCTATTTTTAATAGAGATGGGGTCTCGCTGTTGCTCAGGCTGATCTCAAACTCCTGACCTCAAGCGATCCTCCTGCCTCAGCCTCCCGAGTAGCTGGGACTACAGGTGTGTGCCACCACACCCGGCTAATTTTTTTCTATTTTTAATAGAGATGGGGTCTCGCTGTTGCTCAGGCTGATCTCAAACTCCTGACCTCAAGCGATCCTCCTGCCTCAGCCTCCCGAGTAGCTGGGACTACAGGTGTGTGCCACCACACCCGGCTAATTTTTTTCTATTTTTAATAGAGATGGGGTCTCGCTGTTGCTCAGGCTGATCTCAAACTCCTGACCTCAAGCGATCCTCCTGCCTCAGCCTCCCGAGTAGCTGGGACTACAGGTGTGTGCCACCACACCCGGCTAATTTTTTTCTATTTTTAATAGAGATGGGGTCTCGCTGTTGCTCAGGCTGATCTCAAACTCCTGACCTCAAGCGATCCTCCTGCCTCAGCCTCCCGAGTAGCTGGGACTACAGGTGTGTGCCACCACACCCGGCTAATTTTTTTCTATTTTTAATAGAGATGGGGTCTCGCTGTTGCTCAGGCTGATCTCAAACTCCTGACCTCAAGCGATCCTCCTGCCTCAGCCTCCCGAGTAGCTGGGACTACAGGTGTGTGCCACCACACCCGGCTAATTTTTTTCTATTTTTAATAGAGATGGGGTCTCGCTGTTGCTCAGGCTGATCTCAAACTCCTGACCTCAAGCGATCCTCCTGCCTCAGCCTCCCGAGTAGCTGGGACTACAGGTGTGTGCCACCACACCCGGCTAATTTTTTTCTATTTTTAATAGAGATGGGGTCTCGCTGTTGCTCAGGCTGATCTCAAACTCCTGACCTCAAGCGATCCTCCTGCCTCAGCCTCCCGAGTAGCTGGGACTACAGGTGTGTGCCACCACACCCGGCTAATTTTTTTCTATTTTTAATAGAGATGGGGTCTCGCTGTTGCTCAGGCTGATCTCAAACTCCTGACCTCAAGCGATCCTCCTGCCTCAGCCTCCCGAGTAGCTGGGACTACAGGTGTGTGCCACCACACCCGGCTAATTTTTTTCTATTTTTAATAGAGATGGGGTCTCGCTGTTGCTCAGGCTGATCTCAAACTCCTGACCTCAAGCGATCCTCCTGCCTCAGCCTCCCGAGTAGCTGGGACTACAGGTGTGTGCCACCACACCCGGCTAATTTTTTTCTATTTTTAATAGAGATGGGGTCTCGCTGTTGCTCAGGCTGATCTCAAACTCCTGACCTCAAGCGATCCTCCTGCCTTGGCCACTGCAACGGGTTATGTAATGAATTTTTAAATGAAGTATTAAATATATCGTGAAGTTTAGAGAATAATACAAACCCACTACTCAGCTGTTCTTTTTTTTTTTTTTTTTTTGAGACAGAGTCTTACTCTGTTGCCCCGGCTATAGTGAGTGCCGTGGCGTCAGCCTAGCTCACAGCAACCTCGAAACCCCGTGAAATACATAGGATGCATATTATCTGCTT
>NW_012149050.1:5099-5768 GCF_000956105.1 Propithecus coquereli
TTTCATTCCTGATTTCAGTGATTTGAATCTTCTCTCTTTTTCTTGGTTAGTGGTTTCTAAAGGTTTGTGAATTTTGTTGATTTTTTTGAAAGAACTTTTTTTTTTTATTTCAGCATATTATGGGGGTACAGATGTTTAGGTTACGTATGTTGCCCTTGCCCCCCCCGCCAAGTCCGAGTTTCAAATATGTCCATCCTTCGAGTGGTGCGCATTACACTCAATTTTTCTATTTTTTTTGTAGAGAATGGGGTCTTGCTCTTGCTCAGGCTGATCTTGAACTCCTGGGCTCAAGCAGTCCTCGCCTGGCCTCTCAGAGTAATGGGATTACAGGCATGAGCCACCATGCCCAACAGAAGTTTCTATATTTTCTATAATAAATGTGTACTGTTTTCAAATAGAAAAGCTGTTTTTATTGCTTGAATATTAAAGTCCTCTATTAGTTAGGCTTATAGTCTATCAGTCAACTTACAGACAAGATTCTGTAATAGTAGAGTGCGATTTCAAATCATGTACTTAGTTTTTTCTTTTTTTACCTTAAATGACATAAAAGTGATTTTACTGGCTTAACTGTAATTTAATAATTCCTTATAGCACTTTCACATTAAGGTGTCACCCTTTTCATGTATATTCTCACTGTGTCTTCATAATGACACTGAGAAAATAGGTAGG
>NW_012149050.1:16958-18018 GCF_000956105.1 Propithecus coquereli
CCGGGCATGGTGGCGCATGCCTGTAGTCCTAGCTACTCGGGAGGCTGAGGCAGGAGGATCGCTTGAGCCCAGGAGTTTGAGGTTGCTGTGAGCTAAGCTGATGCCACGGCACTGTAGCCCAGGCAACACAGTGAGACTCTGTCTCAAAAAAAAAAGGGGGAGAGGGATTATTTTACCCTAGAGTGATCATGAACTACTTTATGGAGAAAAGATACTAGATAAGATTCCTGAAGAATGCTAAGGTTGGGGAGGAAGGAAATTAAAAGCATTTAACTTTACAGAATTGGATGAACAGAAGTACTGGGGATAGAGAGGCCATAATGTATGAGAAGACAATACATAATCCCATTTACCTGGCTCAGGGTTTATGTAGAAAAGTTATAGGAGATAAACCTTGAAAAGATACATGATGACCATATTTTAAAAGGTATTGAATGTGGGTAAGAAGTTTAAACAATTTTTTAAAGAGTAGAGATTATTTAGACGATAACATAAGGCTGGGCACGGTGGCTCACGCTTGTAATCCTAGCACTCTGGGATGCTGAGGCCGGAGGATCGTTTGAACTCAGGAGTTCGAGACCAGCCTGAGCAAGAGTGAGACCCTGTCTCTACTAAAAATAGAAAGAAATTAACTGGACAACTAAAAATATATAGAAAAAATTAGCTGGGCATGGTGGCGCATGTCTGTAGTCCCCACTACTTGGAAGGCTGAGACAGAAGGATTGCTTGAGCCCAGGAATTTGAGGTTGCTGTGAGCTAGGCTGACACCATGGCACTCTAGGCTGGGCAACAGAGTGAGACTCTGTCTCAAAAAAAAAAAAAAAAAAAAGAAGATAGCATAAGCAAAACTTTCAGAAATATTGTGGTAGCAACCTGTTGAATGGATTTGAAAGGAAAGGGTTGAGCTGAGGATATTTGATATAGGATTATTATAAGCCATTAACTGGTCAGGACTAAATTAAAATGGTGACCCTGAAAGGATGTAGGGAGAAGATGTAAAGTGCAGCACTTAATGACTGACAATTAAAAAATACACTCAGGCACAGTGGCTCATGCCTGT
>NW_012149050.1:18068-19085 GCF_000956105.1 Propithecus coquereli
AGGCTGGTTTCGAACTCCTGAGCTCAAACGATCCGCCCGCCTCGGCCTCCCAGAGAGCTAGGATTACAGGCGTGAGCCACCACGCCTGGCCTATAGTTCTTTTTAAATTGCTGCTTACTGACATGTGACGATACAGTTCTATATCTTGATTGTTGTAGTTACATGAAGCTACACATATGATAAAATTGCGTAGCACTATACATTTGCACAAATGAGTTCATATATAACAGGAGAAATCTGAACAAATTGTGGATTGCACTAATGTCAGTTTTCTGTTATTAATAGTATAGTTAAGCAAGATGTTAATGTTGGTAGAGACAAGACGAGGAGGGCACGGAACCTCTCCGTACCTTTCTTTGCAATTCTCTATAAATCTATAATTATTTCAAAATAAGTTTTTCAAAAATTATTGTTGTAAATTGGATTTCCAAATTATATGAACATCTTTCTGATGAGCTCCAAGAATATTTCTATGATTATGGTTCTTAAACATTTATATTGTACTAAGATGTGTTTTTTATTGCTGTTTTAGGTGGAATTGAGACTGGATCTATCACAGAGATGTTTGGAGAATTTCGAACTGGGAAGACCCAGATCTGTCATACACTGGCTGTAACATGCCAGGTGAGTTGTTGGGGTTCTGGTTAATCAAATCTGTAGGAATTAGTTGATTCCTGCTATTTGCAAGCGTCTGTTAGGATGGACATAAAAGGCCCTTTCTCTGTCCCCAAGAATGGTTAGAAGATAGACTCCTACTGCAAAATTCCTCCACATCATAGAAATTTCCAGATTATTGATATCTAATACTTTTAAATTATTGATTTCCAATACTTTACCAGGCTTCTCCTGGCTTTATGTGCTCTCTTGTTCATTAGTTTAGATTTTATGACTCATCATTAAAGTAATTCCCTTACACATACTCTCAGCACATATCCACTTGAAAAGATGACAACCTTAGTTGAATCCCATCTATTTTCTTTTTTTTTTTAGTAGAGACGGGGTCTCGCTCTTGCTCAG
>NW_012149050.1:21580-22060 GCF_000956105.1 Propithecus coquereli
GGTGACCCTGAAAGGATGTAGGGAGAAGATGTAAAGTGCAGCACTTAATGACTGACAATTAAAAAATACACTCAGGCACAGTGGCTCATGCCTGTCATCCTCGCACTCTGGAAAGCTGAGGCGGGAGGATCGCTTGAGCTCAGGAGTTCAAGACCAGCCTAAGGAAGCGTGAGACCCTGTCTCTACTAAAAATAGAAAAATAAGCTAGGCATGGTGGTGTACACCTGTAGTCTCAGCTACTCCGGAGGCTTAGGTAGGAAGATCGCTTGAGCCCAAGGAGTTTGAGGCTGTAGTGAGTTGCGATGATGCCATTGCGCTCTAGCCAGGGTGACAGAGTGAGACTCTGTTCCGAAAAAAGGAAATGGAACCCCCCTCCTCACCGCCTCCTTTCATATATTAAAAAAAAAAAAAAACAAAACACCCCAGCCCAACAATGTATTACAGTTTGTTAATAGTAAACTCTAAAAAGTGTTGGGGAGG
>NW_012149051.1:0-1289 GCF_000956105.1 Propithecus coquereli
TCCAATAAAGATAGAAATTATTTTATGATTATTATTTTTAACTATTCCCCATACATCTGTCTCTAGGAAGCAGTGTCAGGATAATTACCTTGGTTTTGAAGGTGAGAAATCTGAAGCCTGGAAAGGGTAGAGCCACATGGCTGAAGTCACAGTAATCAGCAGAGCTGGGAATAGAATTCAGCATCCCAAATACTGGGATGTTGTTCAAACAAATTTATAACTACAGTCTGTCAAGGGAGTAGGAGCCTTGGGGAAAGACATTCCCCTGAAAAGACCAAAGGCTTTATACTGCTAGGCAAAAGCAATGAGCTCCTGGGAAACCATTTATTTCTTACATATTAATTTATTTTCTCAACCTTGTGACCATTTATATATGAAAAACATCCTCAAGGTTCTGGACACTTTAACATGGTCTTCTGATTCTTGGATGAAATGTTTAAGCTTAAAGGCATGCCTTAGCAAAGAGATTAGTGAGTTTAAAGTACTAGTAATTAAGAAAAATTAGGTGGCACAGGTAGCACGATTTATTTCATTAACTTATCCAACAAAAATTTATTGAATGCTTACTCCCTGCCAGGCACTGATCTATGCATTAGGAATACAGTCAGAAACCAAAGCTCCTCCTTGATGGACTTTCCAGTCTGGTGGGATACAGAAAATAAGTATTAGTAAATATATAATCTAATGTTAGTAGCAACAAATGCTATGGGAAATCATAAAACAAACTTAGGGAGGAGAATAAACAAGAGTTTAGGGAGTTTGTTATTGTTACATACAATTGTCAGGAAGAGACTTTCCAGTGAGGTAACATTTGAAAAGAAACTTAAATAAAGTTAAGAGGTGATTCTGGGAAAAGAGTAGCTGGAGTATTTAGTATGCCCAAAGGCCTTGAGAGATCACATGCTCAGTGTGTTCATGGAACAGCGAAGTAACCAGCGTGGCTGGAGCAAGGTAAAAGGGGAGTCAGAAAATCAAGCTGGAAAGGAAACCAAGCAGGCTCATAGACCATGGTAAGGACTTTGAATTTTATTCTGAGTAGAAAAAGCATTGGAAGGTTTGAGGCAGAGAAGTAAAATGCTCCAATTTGTATCTTACATTACCACTCCAGTGAAAGGGTCTAAGATAATTCCAAACTTTTTTGCCTAAGCACCTAATTGAATGGAGATATAATTTACTAGAATAGAGAACACAGATGAGAGAAAACTGGTGGAGGATGCAAGATTGCTGTTTTGGAAAAATTAAAAATGAAATGTTTTCTTGAAATCTGAGTGACGCTCTTCACAAGGCAG
>NW_012149051.1:5004-5321 GCF_000956105.1 Propithecus coquereli
CTTTGGGTCCTTTCTTTTCTATTTCTGGTTAATCTAGTGACAGGTCTATCAATTTTGTTTACTTTTTCAAAGAACCAACTTTTTGTTTCATTAATCTTCTGTATTTTGTTTATTTATTTTAGATTTCATTTAGTTCTGCTCTGACCTTAGATATTTCTTTTCTTCTGCTGGGTTTAGGGTTGGTTTGCTCTTCTTTTTGTAGTTCCTTGAGATGATTCATTAGATTGTTGATTGGTGATATTTCTGTCTTTTTGAGGTAGGCATTTAAGATTATAAATTTTTTCCTTGGGACTACTTTTGCTGAATCCCACAGATTT
>NW_012149051.1:6292-7360 GCF_000956105.1 Propithecus coquereli
GTCTTTTCTTTAAGTTTTCTTTTAGAGCATTTCCCACATAATTCTGCTCAATTTTAATTCCAGATTTTCTTGTATATGTACAAAATATGAAACCATGGACTTTCGTATATTTTGATCGGAAGAAGAACCTTGCAAATAGTAAATGACATGTGTTTTATGTGTTATTGGATGCTTAAAATAGAAAAGGATTTAATTCTTAGAATGGGTAATTTGGATGAGCCCAATTAATGGAATCAAAGTAAAGCTTTTGAAATTTTATTCTGTCAACTGTGAATGTTTTTTAATTTCAGCATATAATAGAAGTACAAATGTTTTGGTTACAGGGATTGCTTTTGTACTGCTTGAGTTAAAGTTATAAATGTGTCCATCTCCCAGATAGTGTACATTGTTCCTGTTAAGTATGATTTCAACCATCCACTCCTCCCCCATCCAACCTGCATGATTTCCATTGAGTTTTACTTCCATCTGTGCCTATGACTGCTCATCTGTTAGTTCCAATTTAATAGCGAGTACACGCGGTGTTTATTTTTCCATTCGTGTAATATTTCACTTAGGAGGATAGTCTTCAGTTCCATCCAAATCCCTGCCAGCATCTATTGTTTGGGGACTTTTTGATAAAAGCCATTCTCACTGGGATTAGGTGATATCTCATTGTGGTTTTGATTTACATTTCTTTGGCGATTAGTGATGAGCATTTTTTCATGTGCTTTTTGGCCATTTTTCTATCTTCCTTTGAAAAGCTGCTGTTCATGTCCTTTGCTCACTTTTTAATGGGGTTGTTTGATTTTTTTCTTGCTGATTTGCTTGAGATCTTTGTACATTCTGGTTATTAGCACTTTATCGGATATATAGCATGCAAATATTTTCTCTCATACCAATTCTTCTTTGTAGATCTAATAAAATTCAGCTGTGAAACCATCTGGTTGGGACTTTTTTTTCTTGGAAGATTTTTTATTGGTTCTTCAATTTCATTACTCATAATTGGTTTGTTCACAAGTTCTATTTCTTCCTGATTGAGCCTTGGGAGGTTGTGTGTTTCCACGATTTGTCCATTTCCTTCACATTTGT
>NW_012149051.1:19019-19334 GCF_000956105.1 Propithecus coquereli
ATTCATAATATTATTATTATCTTTATTATTATTCACACTTGAATCCCAATATGTAGCAAGGTGCTTGTTATGCATTAATTGCCTGCATAATATGCTGAATGAAAGAATGAATGAATAAGGAGCCTTCCAAGACAGAGGGACTCCACTCCATTTTTGACATTGTTAAACTCTGGACTTCACAACCAGAGTTACGTAGGAGTTATTTGAGGAAGCCACTGGAAGGTCTTCCCAAGGACAAAAGTTACTACTAATGGGGAGCTGTGTCAAGTTCTGTCTTGACATCTCATTGTCATATCAGTGTGGGGAGCAGATGTC
>NW_012149051.1:19384-19752 GCF_000956105.1 Propithecus coquereli
CTTACTCTATCTCAAAAATTTTTAGGAGTGGCTTCTACTTTGTCATTCATAAAATGGCTTAAATAGTGTTTTATTTTTGAAAATGAAGCTCTGTGGAGTCAACTCAGGTGTTTTATGGGGAGTGGAGGCAATAGGTGCAGAGCTTTGTGTTTCCCACTCCGGTCCTTTTTCTCTTTTTTTAACAGCTCTATTGACATATAGTTCATATACCATACAAGTCACCCATTTATACATACAATTGAGTGGTATTTAGTATATTCACAGATATGCACAATATTACCATAGTCAATTTTAAAACATTTCATCACCTCAAAAAGAAACCCTTTAGCAATCACCTTCTCTAACATCCCACCTGCCACCCCATCTCT
>NW_012149052.1:0-350 GCF_000956105.1 Propithecus coquereli
ACTTTGGTATCTTAAAACCTTAGAAATATTACCCTGCTTTGGAAGTGTATTTATTGTCTATCGGCTGTACAGATATTTTTTGGAAACCTGAACTCACTATAATTAGAGTGTCTGTGATAGACTCTGTAATCAGAGAAGATTTTCCCTTAGCTTCCAAACCATACTATTAAAGCGGTGTTTTTCCAATAGAGAAAGACATCTATCAACTCTATTACTTTCATTATCAATATCAAAACTATCTGTCAAATGGTTAGCAAATATTTGTCACCATATAAATATTATACTTAACCAATAATACAGACTAACTGTAAAATACAACCTGGCAGGTTTTTATAACCTTATTATTTGCT
>NW_012149052.1:4137-4453 GCF_000956105.1 Propithecus coquereli
CTCTATACATTTGTCCAAAACCATAGAATGTATGACACCGAGGTGAACCCTTGGATTTTGGACTTTGGGTGACAACAATGGAACTATGACCTTGGGAGGATAATACAGTGTCAATGCACATCCACTGATTATAACAAATGTATCACTCTGGTACAGGATGTTGACAGCGGGGAAGGCTATGCATAGGGAGGAGGGGATACATGGGAACTTATACTTTTCGCCCAATTTTGCTGTGAACCTAAAACTGCTCTAAAAATATAAAATCTATTACAGAGGGGAAAAAATGAAGAAAGATTCCTGAAGCAACAAAATGGGA
>NW_012149052.1:5829-6146 GCF_000956105.1 Propithecus coquereli
CTCTATACATTTGTCCAAAACCATAGAATGTATGACACCGAGGTGAACCCTTGGATTTTGGACTTTGGGTGACAACAATGGAACTATGACCTTGGAAGGATAATACAGTGTCAATGCACATCCACTGATTATAACAAATGTATCACTCTGGTACAGGATGTTGACAGTGGGGAAGGCTGTGCATAGGGAGGAGGGGATACGTGGGAACTCTATACTTTCCGTCCAATTTTGCTGTGAACCTAAAACTGCTCTAAAAATATAAAATCTATTACAGAGGGGAAAAAATGAAGAAAGATTCCTGAAGCAACAAAATGGGA
>NW_012149052.1:8171-9875 GCF_000956105.1 Propithecus coquereli
TGGTAGGGTTGTCCTTCTGCATGGTAATTTTGAACAGCAAAGCAGGGCCTTATCAATAAGACTGTACTGAATGGAGGTGTGATCCTTTGCCATATTGAACCCTGTGCTTGCTGGCCTGGCTGTGCACAGCATCCTGTGGCACCCAGTGTTTTTCCAGCATAAAGGCCTGGCACGGTGAAGAGTCACTGTGTCCCTGGAGCCAGTTCTTTGACAAGCTGGTTTGCTCCTGCCATGGGTTTTCAATGGCGCCAGCATAACAAAGAGGAAATTCAGCCAATTAGTAAATGATGGTGGGCTGCAGGGCAAGCCATGCCAAGGATCAGTGGCAATTGTAGCTAAAGACTAGAACTTTCTATTCCCTTTCCCCCTGTGCCTCACATTCCTCAAATGCTAATGGTTCATGTTGATGTTAGTCCCAAGCAATGCTCTCACAGCCTCAACAATAGCCTTCTTCTCCCTGTCCTCCCAGCCCTGACTAACACTGGGTGTGGGGGAATCAAAGGATTTCCATTAGGCTCAACGGTGTGATCCTGGCCCAAATCTGGCCCCAACAGCCACCAAATTTTGTGGCCTTGTGGACACCCAAGCAACCTCACACAATTCAGAGTATGGAATAGTCCAACTCTTCCAATTTAGAAAATGAGCATCATTCCCACAGGCCTCACAAAGAAGCAGGAGTATATGTCACACGAAATTTTCATCACAGGGAAGTCTAAATATAGAGATAAAGGATAGGTAGGCATTACCCTCTTGGAATCAAGAAACTATATATTATGTTCAGTGTGCAGAATTTATAAGTAAAATCCAAATGTAAATGTAAACTGAGGATTCCATGGCCCTTGGAGATCTCAAAGTTGACTCAAACTCAACCCTGTCCCCCATCCCAAGGCCAGAGATGACCCAAAGTCTTCCCCCATGATTTCAACTTGTCCTAAAATCTTTAATTCTTCACAGTCCCCTCTATCCCCGGTGCCTGCACCCACATGCACTGTCTCTCTTTTCCCCCACATCAACTCATACTCAAAGCTGAAATCTTTCATTGATTTTCAGAAAAAAAGATTCACTCCCTTAAACATCTGGTGGGTTTAGTGGACGTAGTAGAGATTCCGAAGAGAGGGGCCCAATGTTCACGACACAGCTTTGGTGACCTTACTGGCTTTATTCCTGCTGTCTTTCCCTCCTTCACCCCCAAGGCCAAATGTATTTTTCATGTCTCAGGCAGAGTAGTTGCAGTATCTTCTCCAAAGACTGGATGCTAACCAACAGCCATGCCCCATGGGGACTCACTTATGCCCCCAAATTTATCAATGTTTTAAGACATTTCTCTTTTTAAGTAAAATTCTAAAATGAGCTGCCAAGAAATGTAATTTTCTCCATCTTATTATATTAGACTTGAATTAGTTTTATATTATGTGAAACCATTTCTTTTTGGTAAAAGGGAGATTTGCATGAAAGTTAGATTAGTGGTTCTTAACCCTGAATCCAGAGCTTACAACCACTGAGTTCTAAACAGAAGAAAGAAAAAAAGAATTAAAGAGAAGTTTGAGGTCAGATGATATTCGTATGTAAAGAAGAGTCTGTGGAAGCAGGGGAGCGGAAGTAACAAAAATCCTTTAATGGCAGATACACAGCAAAATTGTAACTAGCTGCACACGAAACCATGGCTGAGAAGCCACCTTGTCCAGCATGTACACCAAGATATTT
>NW_012149052.1:9925-12011 GCF_000956105.1 Propithecus coquereli
TCTAAATATAGAGATAAAGGATAGGTAGGCATTACCCTCTTGGAATCAAGAAACTATATATTATGTTCAGTGTGCAGAATTTATAAGTAAAATCCAAATGTAAATGTAAACTGAGGATTCCATGGCCCTTGGAGATCTCAAAGTTGACTCAAACTCAACCCTGTCCCCCATCCCAAGGCCAGAGATGACCCAAAGTCTTCCCCCATGATTTCAACTTGTCCTAAAATCTTTAATTCTTCACAGTCCCCTCTATCCCCGGTGCCTGCACCCACATGCACTGTCTCTCTTTTCCCCCACATCAACTCATACTCAAAGCTGAAATCTTTCATTGATTTTCAGAAAAAAAGATTCACTCCCTTAAACATCTGGTGGGTTTAGTGGACGTAGTAGAGATTCCGAAGAGAGGGGCCCAATGTTCACGACACAGCTTTGGTGACCTTACTGGCTTTATTCCTGCTGTCTTTCCCTCCTTCACCCCCAAGGCCAAATGTATTTTTCATGTCTCAGGCAGAGTAGTTGCAGTATCTTCTCCAAAGACTGGATGCTAACCAACAGCCATGCCCCATGGGGACTCACTTATGCCCCCAAATTTATCAATGTTTTAAGACATTTCTCTTTTTAAGTAAAATTCTAAAATGAGCTGCCAAGAAATGTAATTTTCTCCATCTTATTATATTAGACTTGAATTAGTTTTATATTATGTGAAACCATTTCTTTTTGGTAAAAGGGAGATTTGCATGAAAGTTAGATTAGTGGTTCTTAACCCTGAATCCAGAGCTTACAACCACTGAGTTCTAAACAGAAGAAAGAAAAAAAGAATTAAAGAGAAGTTTGAGGTCAGATGATATTCGTATGTAAAGAAGAGTCTGTGGAAGCAGGGGAGCGGAATTAACAAAAATCCTTTAATGGCAGATACACAGCAAAATTGTAACTAGCTGCACACGAAACCATGGCTGAGAAGCCACCTTGTCCAGCATGTACACCAAGATATTTCAACTTACTCTATTAGGGACTGCTATGATTTGAATATTTTTGTCCTCTCCAAAATTCATGTTGAAACTTAATCTCCAATGCAACATTATTAAGACGTATGGGCTTCAGGAGGTGATTGAATGAAATTAGGTGCCCTTATACGAGGGCTTAAAGAGAGAGTTCACCCTCTTTTCCACCCCTTCTGCTTCTTCTGCCGTGTAAGGATACAGCATTCCTCCCTCCAGATGAGGCAACAACAAGGTACCATCTTGGACACTGAGAGACTGGTGAGTGACTGGCCCTCACTGACCGATGCCTTGATCTTCGACTTCCCAGCCTCCAGAACTGTAAAATATAACTTCTATTGTTTATAAATTACTCAGTCTATGATATTTTATTAGAACAGCACAAATGGACTAAGACAGGGACCTTCCCTATTAAAAAGTACCTAATATAATAAAATTTGTGAGAGGAAGGGGAGACAGAATTTGCTTGCCAAAATAAACTGCATACCCAACTCAACCAGAATTTATCTATGCCGGACTAATTCTCCTCCTTCTCTCCTTTTCATCTTATTCCACTTTGAATAAGATTATTCAAATCTGCTTGATTTGCTTCTGCCTTCCTGAGTTTCAATCACTTATCTTAATTGTAAACAATTAACACAATAAATGCATTTATTTTATTAGTCCACCATAATTTATTGAACACATATTGATGGATGTTGTACTAACTACTCACTTCTTTTCTGTTTTTGAACCAGCTCCCCACACTCCACTGCTTACAGAGTAATATAACTGAATATTTTTTCTTTATATTACTTTCTTGTTAAATAAAATATCACTGTTTTATTCTTTTATGAAACTGAATGTGAATTTTGGAAGCATATAATGACTGTAATATGTTAATGTTGTTTCTCCCTTGTAAGCACTGTAAAAATTTGCAATATGTTTATTTTCTAGATGTATTTCTTAGTGAAGAGAAAAATCTTGAATGTTAAAGTGACAGGTATGGCAAACATAAATCTCTCTTTATGAATTAATGCTACCAGTAATTCATCCTCAAAAACCTATACTGGTAACCTTCCTGTTTTCATGCCAAATTCTTTGCTCAT
>NW_012149052.1:12391-12695 GCF_000956105.1 Propithecus coquereli
ATTTTAAACATAAATGTTTAGCTGAGACAGAGAAGTACCATGAGTAAGAGAGGATATGATAGGGTTCCTTGGTCATTTATGTTCCTTAGAACACTGTTGCCTTATTTCTGTTCATAGCAAGCTCAGGTTCTAACAGAAAGTGTGGCCTCTATGGCTTGTTGACACCTCCATGTACTCAGTCATAAACGTAACACACTTAACCTTGCGCTTGCGTGGAATCTCACTGAACTCCCACACACCACAGGTCCACTGGAACTCTATACTCATGGGTATTACGATCACTATATGCAAAAGGTGCAGCAAG
>NW_012149052.1:12745-14652 GCF_000956105.1 Propithecus coquereli
TGCGTGGAATCTCACTGAACTCCCACACACCACAGGTCCACTGGAACTCTATACTCATGGGTATTACGATCACTATATGCAAAAGGTGCAGCAAGGAACATCAGACACACATGTTGCATGTGTGTCCAATGCTCACACATGCTCCCTCGTCCCGCTGAAATTTACTTACAAAGCACAAGTGCAAAGATGACAAGTTATTAAGATTTTCAAGATAGCAACAATAGGGTATTAAGCCACAAGCAAGACCCTTCTGAGCGTGGTGCCTTGAGTGGTGGCACAAATTACATGCCCATGAAGCAGACCCTGCATCCAGTCCAAGTCCAGCCTTCAGTTTCTACAGCTTTGGCTGATATCTAATTGAACCTTACAAAACAGCAAACCAGAAACACTCAGCTGAGCCTCTTCCGAACACGTGACCCACAGGAACTAGGAGAGGTAATAAATATTTGTTTTGCAGGAACAAATAACTGACATTTGAGTCTTAATAAAGTGCAGACTCATAGATTCTAATTGTAGCCCTGAAATGTCCACATTAACAGTAATCCCAACCATCAGGGAAACGCAAACCAAAACCACAGTGAGATATCACTTTAGACCCACAAAGTTGGCTATGTGAAAAAAGATGATAACAAGTGTTGGTGAGGATGTGGAGGAATCAGAACCCTCATGCACTGCTCATGGGAATATAAAATGGTACAACCACATTGGAAACAACCTGGAAGTTCCTCAAAGAGTTAAACATTGAGTTACCATATATCATTGCTTGTATCCTTAAGAGAACCACTGACATGCTCTTTTTATAAGAATGTGTACTCCGAAATCTTTTGTAAAACTTCTCTGCATTTTTATAATGTACACATTAGAATGAACTGATCCTTCTGTGCGACTATGCTTTGGGAAATCCTTGCTGCCATGTACCCATGCAACTGGGCACTCACACTACCAATTTACACATGATTGCATTATAGATGGTCTGATGTGCGAGTTATATTTCCCCTTGAGGGCTGAGGCACTCATTGCCCCAGCTAGCCAGGAATGCTGGCTGCTGACAGCTTAAAGCTGAGTCTTCCTCCATGGACTGCCCTCAACCGAAGGGAGTCACTTCACCTAAGGTTAGATCCACACTCCAGAGGCAGCCCACATCTAGTGATTGCTCTAGGCAGGGACACAAAGGTCTGGGCCCTTGTCTCAGTTCAGAACAACTGGAAAGGTCATCCCAGCACCAGGGTTTCCCATGCTTGTCGCTGGGGCTTCTTTTGCAACTGCATTACTTTTCAACTTTTTCTTCTGCTCAATCCTAATTCCTTCACTGTTTAAAGGGTTGTTCCTAAGAGGAACTCCTAAGTAAATCTCCTACAGGTAAATCTTTATCTCAGAGTCTGTTTCCCAGGAAACCGATCTAAGATGTTTGATACCATAAACAGTCCTAGGAAAGAACCTCCAAACTGCTGTTTTGAAAGTGGGTGACCTGACGAGCTGGCTCTCAATAAGGACCACATCACAAGTTGTAGGTGGAGTACTAATAAATAGCTCTTGGCATGCTGAAGCCATGCAATTGTTTCAGCTTTCTTCCATCATAGCAGCTTGCTTCTTCAAACCCAACAGGGGAGTATCTCTAGTGCATGCTAGCAGGGCTGAATCATTCATTCACGGATATACACATATATATGTGCCATAAATATAATATATATATATATTAACCCAATCATGAGGGTGACACTCCATCACTTTTACCGTATTCTGTGGGTTAGAAGCAATTCACAGATCTTGGCCATTTTCAAGGGGAAGGGATTATATGGGGCATAAAAGGAGAAATAGATCATGGGGCCAGCTTAGAATTCTACCTATCACAGTGAGTTTTTTTACTTGACACTTAATGTCTTTCCAAATAAAGAAAAATTAATAGA
>NW_012149052.1:16122-19452 GCF_000956105.1 Propithecus coquereli
TTAACAGTAATCCCAACCATCAGGGAAACGCAAACCAAAACCACAGTGAGATATCACTTTAGACCCACAAAGTTGGCTATGTGAAAAAAGATGATAACAAGTGTTGGTGAGGATGTGGAGGAATCAGAACCCTCATGCACTGCTCATGGGAATATAAAATGGTACAACCACATTGGAAACAACCTGGAAGTTCCTCAAAGAGTTAAACATTGAGTTACCATATGACCTAGCAATTCCATTCCTCAGTATACACCCAAGAAAATTGAAAACGAAAATCTTGTACATGAATATTTATAGCAGCATTATCCATGATAGCCCCAAAGTAAAAACAATCCAAATGTCTGTCAGCTGATAAACAGATAAATATACCGTGGTATATCCATACCATGGAGTGTTATTCAGTAATAAAAAGAAATGCAGTACTGATACATGCTACAGCATAGGTAAATCTCAAGAACATTATGCTAAGTAGGGAAACCCAGTCACGAAAGACTGTATATTTTATGATTCCATTTATATAAAATGTCTCCAAAAAATAAATCCATAGAGACAGAAAGTAGATGAGTTGTTGCCTAAAGCTGAGGGAGTTAAAGGAAACGCACATGACCCCTAACGGGTAGAGGGGTTTCTTTTGAGGATGATGAAAATGTTCTAAAATTGATTGTGTTAATGATTGTGTAACTGCAAAAATACTAATGGCCATTGAATCGTATGCTTTAAACAATGAAATGTATGTTGTGTAAATTGTATCTCAATAAAGCTGTTATAAAAATAATAATCCCCAGATGATTCTAATGCAAACATGTAATGAATGCCACTCGAAACTTTTAAAGTTATATTCATTTAAAATGAAAAGCGCTACTAATCATTTTCATGTAACGTTCACTACTTACACTCTTCTAAAGAGAAAATATAACATGAGACAAGCGAGGAAAAACACGGAATAAGACAGATCTTTAACTTCAGTCCAAAATGACTTTTAGCTCATCCGGCTTTCTTGGCAAAGAACGAAAATAATGACTGTAGCCCTAGAATTGAAACGAACTCTCAAGAAGAGAACAAGTGTGTCAGAAAGAGGAAAAACATTAATAGTTCCTCTTCAGAGGATGTAAAGAGGAACTTTAATTCCTCAGTGAAGTGGCTTTGTAGCTTGTTCTCAAGACTTTCTGTCCAGGCCTGGACACCATGAGTGTCCTTCACTTTGCTTTCTCTTTGAGATCAGTTAGAGTCTCTTCTTTTAGCTGTAACAGGATGACGAGAAACAAGGAGCACCTTATAATTTCAGTGAAAGTAGCTTTTATTCTGATTTGCTGTCTGTTGATGCCTAGCATTTTGCCTTTTGTCTATGGAGCCTGAAGACACAGTAATTATTTAATTGCTTGAGCTCTATTTGTCATATGCAGGGTTTGAGCTCTATTGAAGCCAAAGCTCAACCTGTAGAGAGAAAAGGAAGAGGGTCTCTGCAACAAAGAGCTTTCCTCTTGAGGTCTGCATAATCCTCTTTTCTTTTGAAAAATGGGGAAGATAAATAAACATTGTCCCATTTCCACCTTCTCTTCTTTAAAGATAGATCTGAACCCTTACAAAGATTATTGTCTTAGAAATTATTTTTGCTTCTATGCAATGTATAAAAACACTTGACTCTCTCTCTGTCTTTCTCTATATATTTGTGTGTGTGTATGTGTGTGTAGGCAGCCACATTCAATTCAGCGTCACTCAATTAAACACAACACACAAATGAATGCGTAACAAACAAAAGAAAGATGGCAACCAAACATACAGAAAACAAACCAACAAACACACCTTTTCCAACAGCATGTGTTCACTTTGTTTCTCTGTGTCACATTTTGGTACTTCTCACAACATTTCAAAATTTATCGTTATATTGTTATAACTGTTATGGTGATCTGTGATCAATATCTTTGATGTTACTATTGTAATTTTTGGCGGGGGGGCACCATGAACCACACCCATATAAGACGGTAAACTTAATCAATCAATGTTGTATGTGTTCTGACTGCGCCACTGATCAGCCTTTCCCTCATCTTTCTGCCTCTCGTTTGGCCTTTCTATTCCCTGAGACATGACAATAGTGAAATCAGGCAAATTAATAACACACACCATTCAAGTGTTCAAGTGAAAGGAAGAGTCACATGTCTCGCACTTTAAATCAAAAGCTAGAAATCATTAAGCTTAGGGAGGAAGGCATGTCAAAAGCGGAGATAGGCCAACAGCTAGGTTTCTTATGCCAAACACTTAGCCAAGTCGTGAATGAAAAGGAAAAGTTCTTGAAGGAAATTAAAAGTGCTTCTCCAGAGAACATATGAATGATAACAAAGTGAAACAGCCTTATTGTTGACATGGAGAAAATTTTAGTGGTCTGGATAGAAGATCAAACCAGCCAAAACATTCCTTTAAGCTAGAGCCTAATCCATAGTAAAGCCCTTTCTTCAATTCTACGAAGTCTGAGAGAGGTGAAGAAGCTGCAGAAGAAAAGTTTGAAGCTAGCAAAGGTTGCTTCATGAAGTTTAAGGAAAGAAGCCATCTCCATAACAGAAAAGCGCAAGGTGAAGCAGCAAGTGCTGATGTAGAAGCTATAGAAGTTATCAGGAAAATCTAGCTAAGATCATTGGTAAAGGTGCTATACAAAACATATTTTCAGTGCAGAAGAAACAGTCTTCTATTGGAAGAAGATGCCATCTAGGACTTTTATAGCTAGAGAGGAGAAGTCAACGCCTGACTTCAGAGCTTCAAAGGACAGGCTTACTCTCTTGTTAGGGGCTAATGCAGCTGGTGACTTTAAGTTGAAGCCAATGGTCATTTACCATTCCAAAAATCTTGAGGTCCTTAAGAATTATGCTAAATCTACTCTGCCTATGCTCTATAAACAGAACAATAAAGCCTGGGTGACAGCACATCTGTTTACAGCATGGTTTACTGAATATTTTAAGCCCACTGTTGAGACCTGCTGCTCAGAAAAAAAGATTCTTCTCAAAATATTATTGCTCATTGACAATGCACCTGGTCACGCAATAGCTCTGTTGGAGATGTACAAGGCGATTAATGTTGTTTTCATGCCTGCTAACACAACTTCCATTCTGCAGCCCATGGATCAAGAAGAAATTTCAACTTTCCAGTCTTATTATTTAAGAAATACTTAGCATAAGGCTATAGTTGCCAGAGATAGTGTTTCCTCTGATGAAGCTGTGCAAAGTCGAATGCAAACTTTCTGGAAAGGATTCATCATTACAGATGCCATTGAGAACATCTGCTATTCATGGGAGGAGGTCAAAATAGCAACATTAACAGGAGTTTGAAAGAAGTTGATTC
>NW_012149052.1:20432-32641 GCF_000956105.1 Propithecus coquereli
ACGGTACCTGGAACATAGCTGATGCTCAGTAATTGCTGGAGTTTACGGGATGACCTTGAGAGCTGTTTTCTATTACCTTGAGAGCTATTTCCTATTTCCCCTTTAGCATCTCTCTCTTTGCTTCCATCCATCCCAAATCACTGTTTTCCAAGTCACTTCAGGTACTGTCTTGTGTGGCCTTGTCTCTAGTATACCCCCTTCCATGACAAGATGTTTTATAATGACGCCTCACGGCATTTCATTGAGTGTTGTGTGCTATGAAATGCAAGGTAGCAAGACCATTTTTTAGGGATGGCTGGAATTTACCAATTTTTCAAACTGTCTCACCAGAAGACAGGGCATATCCATCCCCAAAGAGCTCTGTTAGGTCAGTTCCATTTAGCTGTAGTGCCATTATTTTGAGAAAAATTCTTGAGTCCTCCCTGGTTCTGCTATTGGAAGCTGACTCTAGAGCTCCTGGGAAAGCCTAGTGGGTGGAGGAGAAGAGTGAATAGTAGACCCAAAGAAAATAGAGTCCCAACCATCAGCACAATAATCCCATTAAGTATCCCTTTAATTGGTAGGTTCTTCTGATGCAGCCACAGGCAGTACAGAGGGCTGTGGGGTGCCGTAAAGCCCAACATTATGGAACCCCAATCAATCCATTAGCTTTTGGTGTTCTTAAACCTGCAGGAAAGACTTTATTCTTAAAGACTTTTTTATTCCTCATGAAGAGACTTCTATGAACAGGTTTTTTCTAGCTGAGGAATGTGCAAAAGGCAGTGGAGAGCAAGTTACAGTCAGACGCCAAGATAGGATCTGTCAGCCACATCAGTTTCTTTTCCTGTGCATCAGGTTATAAATGTGACCTTTATGAGCCCTCATTAAACAGCAGAGGCTTGGAGAGTGGTCAGTTTTTTAGAAGAACCCCTGCATCTCTAGCAAAGAAAAAAAGCACCATCACTTCCTTTGTAGGAGAATCAAGTGGATTGCCTTGGAGTGCTTCAAGTCATTTGACTTCTTTTTATTCAAGAAAACGCACTGCACTTTTACCACTTAATTCTAGAGAAATTCTATTTAAATGAACAGGAAGAACTCAGAGAATTTAATAGGAAAAGATCAACTTTGGTTTTTCAAGCATATTGAAGCAAGCAAAAACAGCAACCAAGCATGCTGTCACCATGAGAAGATAGATTCCTAGAGGTAAAAAATGCTCTTGTGTTTGCACAGATTTCCATATTGTGCTCTCATTTTTCTTCTCACTCAGAAGCCCTTGATTTCTAGTCCTTCACATAAAGACTGGAAGAATTTATCTGAGCCTGACTGAGGTAGAAATTCTTAGGAAGCAGAACTGGAGCATTTAAGACACAAAATGAGACCTTAGAGACCAAACTGCCTTGCCTTCCTGAAGTTCTGTCTTCTTATCCATGAAGTAAAGGGTCCTACAGTGTCTAGGTTCCTTTTCAATCCTAAGCCTAATGCTGATGATAAGACTATACCTATGAGCTTCACGTTCCCAGTTCACTTTTAAGTAACTTCTATTTTATTTATTCATTGGAGCATACTGGAAAGAACACGAGGCTTGAGGCCAAAAAACATGGTTTTGAATCCCCTTTTGGCTCCTCCTATCTGCATGACCACTGACAACTTCTTTAACCTTTCTGAAGGTCAAAGTGCCTCTCTTACAAAATGGTGATTCATTACTGGTAATGGTGATTCATTACCAGTAATGTGGTGAGGCTTGGATGAAATAAGCTATATATTTGCTACAGTGACCATGCCACTATCCATTTTTTAATAAATAATAATTATTACCATTGACCAAACATTGGTTGGGTGCCCCCAGCTGCGCCCGGGGGGTGTAAAGATAAACATGGCCAGTCCCTTTCTGGGGAAGCCCATAGACTCAAAAGGTGGGAGGGTAGGAGGGAGGTGAGGGATCAAAAACTACCTGTCAGGTACAATGTACACTATTCGAGTGACAGATACACTAAAAGCCCTGACTTCGGCACTGTACAATTCATCCATGTAACAAAAAGCCGCTTGTACCCTCGAAATCTACTGAAATTAAAAAAATAATAAAGAATCTTATAGTCTATTGGGGAGATAAATACATTAACAATTAATACACTATAATACTATAATGTAATGAGAGCATGTTCTTTACTGATTTTGCTATTTTTTTCTATACAACTTATATGTCATACTTAATTTTATCAGAACATCCAACTGCTCGTAATTGTCCTTTTTTCACCTGTTTCTTTCCCATTCACCACTACATGGGCCAAGGGATTTTCTTTTTTCCTAGTTGGGACCATCTCAATTCTCATGTCTTTACTTTCATTATTCAGATCTCTTATTCGTAATTTTTAGACCCATCACTGACTCATCACTGGTTTCTTGGAGAGTCATCTGCCCAGACAATTCCAATTCTTCCAAACAGCATCTGAGCCTTTTGTGTGCTACAGCTAAGCAATGGCTTTTTTGGCCCCTCAATTGCATTGGGTTTCCATGACAACAGGAGCTTCCATTGAGAGTTTTCACTTCTGTAGCTCTGAATCCCAAGGTGTTTTCCCCCCTGCTTTCTCCATTACTGTTCTTTGAGCCCATGGTTTGCTGTGTGTTGCTCTCATTTTCTCTGTATGCTTTAAACTCTGGGTGTTTTGAATATGCAGGTGAGGTTTTTTTAAACATGAAATTAATTTTATCTAGAATGAGTCATTTAGACTTGACAACTGTACACAGAGATGCAGGAGGACGCTGACTGAAATTACCCACTCTCAAGCTTTTGCCAACTCACATGGTCACATTCACATCAAGGATAATTGATGGGTGTGCCACAGTGTTCTTTGAAATTATAACCCATCTTGTCACTTAGGAAGGGTCTGTCACATATCCAGGAGCAAACTTCTGTTTTCGGCACTTTACGACTTTTCTATAAAAAATATTATGGTAGAATGAAAAGCTCAAGATGTTTCTTAGTTCAGAAACATTTTTTTCCCCCACTCCCTTCCTAAACTGTAATATCAATTTTTAATTATTTCACAGTCTGGGAAGGTGGAAATCATCCTAGCTTAACGGTTTTCCCAATAAGTCCCACATGAATTCTGAGGCATTTTTGCCTTTTTGGAGTTTTCACATATACTTTGTAGATTTTGTACCGAAAGATATGGTTTAAATTAAAAAAATCAAAAAATCAACTATATCACTTTGGAGGGTGAGCATAGGAAATCAACAACACACACACAAAAGAAAGGAATAGCAATAAGCCTTGGGACACACACACTGTCAAAAAAATGCAAGTGATTGAACTGGATTTCTTCTAACAAAGTTACAGCAAGGTGTGTGGAAGGCTAGAGAGTAGAGAGGGCTGAAGAACTAATCAAGATTGAAAAAGAAAAAAGGGAATTGTCGGGAGGAGTTTCTCTTAGGCATAACTTCTGCTTTCTGTGGCTTTCACTCCAATTGAGGAATCATGGTCTCTAGCTGTGTCACACACGTGAGACTCTTTCCTCTCTTTTGTCCCCACTGCAAGTGACCACCCTATTTCTCCGTCTCCCTCCCTCCACCGTACCTCCTGAGCTCCTCAGCTCCTCACTGCTACATTCCTGCTGTTGCTTCTCAGCCTTCCCTGATTCAGCCATTCTATGCTCTTCCTCTGAAGCATCATTCCATGAGATAGCACTCAAAGCACTGGACACAGTGCCTGGCACAGAGAAAGTGCTCAAAAAGCCTGGTTACTATTATTCATCCCTCTAGCCTGACCTTCAAAAGCATTTATTTTACCATATTATCCACATACTTGTGAATCTTGGTGACTCCCTTTCTCCAAATCCAGACTCTTTGGCTGGATATCTGAGGCTCACTCTTCATTGGCCTCATCGTAAGTTTACAAGGTCATCTCTCATTGTTGTCTCTGACCCCATCAGGTTGACACACGGCTTCTGTTTAGGTCTCTCTCATGCCTGCTCTGGTAACTTCAGCTAACATTTCTGTAACACTGACTAACACATAGGCATCCTCTCTGTTATTCCTCATACTACCAATACTATACCATTAGCATTATCATCTTCATTTCATAGATTAAGAACCTAAAGCTTAGGGAGGTTAAGCAACTTATTTGAAATGACAGCCAGGACATGGCTTAGCCAGAACTTGGACCCCAATTTATCCAACTCCAAAATCCGTGATGGTCACCAGGTCCCTATCCTTTTCCCCGCTTATCAACAACTGAAAAGCCCTCACTGCATCCTGTACCCTTTTTGGGGCTCCCCAACTCCCAGTCCCATCTTTTCTCAGAAGTCTTTCTTGACTAGTCCCAGAGGCCTCAATCTTTCTCTAACTGTTAATCCTTTGAGGCCACAATCTTGTGCTCTCTTGGTTTTTTGTTTTGTTTTGTTTTGTTTGTGTTGGTTTGCTTTCAGCTGTATCTTTTTTTTTTTTTTAAACACTTGGAAAAGAGGTTCCTGACAAACGCAGTGACTAAATATGAGGAGAGCAATGTTTAAAGGCCGAATCAAATCTTAGACACTAACCTTGGAAATTCTGGCAAAAAACAACAATAACAACAAAAATACTTGTCTTGGCTAAATATGCTGTACATGACCAGATTCCCTGAATTATAAAGCAGTATGTGACTAAAGAAACTGGAGAAAAGGTCTGTGGGGCTCTGGCTTTATGTTCCCATGACTGTGAACAGGTAATTCCTGTTGGGAGTGAAAATACAGGTCCAGTATGCAAAAGCATCAACTCCTTTGCAGACTTCAGTTGAAAATTGAACAGAGGCTCTAGGAATAACTGTGAATGATGAATTAAAAAGCAAACCACTCAGGCATAGGCTTTGTTTCCTGCTTTCATGCATCAAACCTCTCTAAAGTCTTACCCCTGTGTAAATGTCACTGTATCTGTGCTATGCCCAAAAAAATATAGCCTGTTAGGATAAGAGATTCTATATAGAGTTGGAACCTGCTACATTGTTAGCATCAGAAAGCAAATTCAAACTTGTGGCTTGAAGTTAATGCATGTGATTGAAAGTATTGAAGAGATTTTAATGGTGTGCAAGGCTGAAGGGCTAACTTTGATGTCTGCCACCCAAGCAGAGCTTTCTAGTTTTTGGTTTGTTGAATTTGCTTCCCAATATCCTAGAGCAGACTGGGAGTGACTTATTGCAAGATGCTGTTACTGAGGCTCAATGCTCTGTTTCTAGCCTCAAGGGACAGAAGGGATTCTCACTGGCTTTCCAACTACCAGGTGGGGCATGTCCTTTAAAGAGAGGAGAGGGGGCTGAGGGAAGGCATTGAAACACCTAGGGTCACCCCCCTTCCAGAGTGCAGTCACTGACCTGAGATGACTAATTCCACTGGCTATCAATTTAAACAGACTCAACTAGACAGAAAAAGAGAATTTGAATGGAATCACTTAAATAGTCAAGAATTTAGGAGCTGGCCGGGCGCGGTGCCTCACGTCTGTAATCCTAGCTTTCTGGGAGGCCGAGGCGGGAGGATTGTTTGAGCTCAGGAGTTCGAAACCAGCCTGAGCAAGAGCGAGACCCTGTCTCTACTAAAAATAGAAAGAAATTAATTGGACAACTAAAAATATATACAAAAAACTAGCCGGGCATGGTGGTGCATGCCTGTAGTCCCAGCTACTCGGGAGGCTGAGGCAGGAGGATCGCTTGAGCCCAGGAGTTTGAGGTTGCTGTGAGCTAAGATGACGCCACGGCACTCTAGCCCGGGCAACACAGTGAGACTCTGTCCCAAAAAAAAAAAAAAAAAATAGAATTCAGGAGCTGCTATATGCGTTTTACAGAGAACGTGAATGCTTCGAATCCACAGACTATTGCTTTGCTTTCTGCTGATGTCACCTCAGTGCTTTGGAAGACAAAGTGGATGCTTTGGTTAAACTCCAAGTGTTCTTGTCCCTGAAAAGTTGGGTTTTATCTTTGTATCATAGATTGCTGTGAATGAGAATAAGAAAATCCATCTTGCTTTTGTAGCTACAAATCAAGAAAAAGGTTTGACTCACACCTCATCAAGAAAGATATTTATTATACCTGCTGCTTCTAATCAGCTACTCTGAGTGCTTTCCTAACCCTCTTGTCATGCTTCCTGTTCTCTGCTTTTCGTTTTTTTTTTCCTCTTGTAGGCTTACATCAAATCTCTCATGTTATTGGAATGTTTCTTTGTGTGTTTTATTTCTAAAGGATCCATAAGTAGAGTGTGAAGGAAACTCAGAATGCAAATACTACTTGGTTTATCTTTACTCACTCATAGTTTTCCTTCGGGCTGGGCCTTTGTATTTTGTTCAATTTTTTCCCCTCAAATTCTGAGCTAAATCAATCAATCTTTTTTTAAATAGATATTCAGTGGGAGATTTTGCTACCAACTTGAGAAGGACTACGGCTTTTAAAGTTTCGGTACAGCTTCATGACTATGAGTAGTCCTAGTGGAAATGTCAGACCCCAAGGAATTTTGCAGGTTGTATATTGTTTTTAGGACACGATTTTAGCCGGTGAAACTGAAAATATACTTGATCATTTTAATTCACCGGCTTCAAATGACACTTCAGGTTTCATTGTGACCCATTTATGATTGTGGACGGACGGTGATATACCATGTTTGGACTCTTAGTGTTGGCATGCTCATGACCTTTTCATCACTGCCGTCATATTCTTATAAATTATTCTCCAAAACTTGTGGTTTCCTTATTTATTCTTTATTAAAGAAACACAGCAGAAGTGAATGTATTTCCATCAACCTCCATTATTTTATTTGACCAATTTTTCCAGGGGTCATTTTTTTCCTCCTGTGCTTTTGGTTGCTCTTGACTTTAATTTTGAACACTACTGAACTGAAACGTAGGGTTTTCCAGGCTGAGAACCCACAACTCAGAGCTGGTTGTACACATCTCCTAGTCAGCAGACAACTTTGTGAGAGATGAATGGTCGAACAGAAGGACAATTACCACTGAACAAAGGAAAAGGGGAACTAAAGAGTGGCTATAATGGCGGCATTAGATATATTTAACGAGGCAAGCTGTCCTAGAGACATAGATCTTCCCTGGCATTTCTCTTTGGTGATTTATGATATGGTTACGTTGAGTGTCCTTGTGGCCTCATATGCAGCAGACATTATTTTGATTTTCTTTCTTTCCTTTTTTTTTTTCTTTTCAGATTTATTTCACTCCACAGAGCATAATCCAAAAAAGCCAGAGAGGTTCCTATGTAATGCACTGTACTCCATTTAAACAAGTCCTTTTTGCTTGAGGGAGAAAGGAGAAGGTGTACTGGCAAATTCTATCTGGAAAAATAGCGATAAACAACACTAGCACCAGATCATTCTCACCTTTCCTGGAATAGGATCCTTTGCTTGTCAACATAACATGAGACCTTTTATGTCATATGTTTCTTCCCAACTATTAAAATTAGAGTATAACATGACATTGAAGTAATTTTTGATTTCTTTTGTCTCTTCAAATGAGCCAAATATTTTCATATATATCATTATCTCATTTAAATCTTAACATTCCTAAGAGATAAATACAATCACCAAATCCACTGCAGAAACTTACACATCACATATTTAGTAACCGACAAAATCAGAATTCAAGCCAGAGCAATCAGGATTAAAACTCGGAAGTCATATACTTTCCAGTACATGATGTTAAAATCGTGCTGAGTTTCTCCATATAACATGCATCATTACTAAAAAGAAGATTTCCTCCATATCAATAACTCATCCTGGGCGCTCTTCCTCTAGAAATTCCAACTCAAACTAGGTAATATTTTTGGATTCTGGTCCTTAGGCTCATTGTCTTTTAAATTGAAGAATTATAGTCAAGCACCAGAACAAGAAAGGGCACTTTAGGACAAAAAGGAAGAGACAGTGTTTATTTTAACTGATGTAGAAACATTTCATGTTCAATTATAAGCCACTATTTAAGTTAAAGAAAAAATAGTTCTTGTTTTGACGGCCTACTGTGATATTATGAAGGAAATCATCAAATCACATGACTCACAAAGAAAATGTGATCCTTTCACCAGATGGATGGTAGTAGCATAAAATCAGGATTCTGAGATCAGATTTTTCTCCATTTGGAGATGAAATTGTGGGTCTGAGTCACATTTGTTTTTGGTTTATTTCTTCTTCAAACTTAAGAGATTCTTGTCAGTGGTTTAACATCTAAAGTTTTATGAGTTTCTTTTTCATTGAGTGAAAGAGAACATTTTAATTTGCTTATTGACTCAGCACTAACCACGTCTACTAGTGTTCTATTTGATACTCTAGCTAGGTTTTCTCATGTCTCAGGTTAGATTCTCCTAGAAGCAAACCAGAGGCAAGCATTTGAGAGCAAGTAGTTTATCTGGGAGGGGATCCCAGAAAACACCAGTAGAGAAGGGGAACAATGAGACAGGGGAAGAAATACAGTCAATAAAGGATGTGTTTATGAAGCCAGTTACTACAATAAACAACTGTAGCTGATATTATTAGTTCATGAACTATTTACCAGTTAACAATGAGATAAATCCAGAGAAATTGAGATCAAGAATTTTTAAACATTTACAGCAAGTTGACACTGACATACAAATGACATACACTGATATACAAATGGATTTTTATTATATTTTACAAAAACTTGGGTCAGAAACAAAAAAACTGGCACCTCACAACTGATGAGTTGAGAGGTGTTATAGAACAGATGCCTCAGTGTTAACTTGCCCAAGGGGCAAGCCGCAGTGTTTGTCCACCCTGTGGCCATTATATTTGAGTGCTGCTCCTGGGTAGCATTAATAGAATAACTCATCTCTTCCAGTTTGCTGTGCATGTAAAGAAATGAATGTATTGGCTTTTGGAATTTGAATAGGGTGCCAAAAATATCTGCTACACCTTTTTTTTTTCCTGAAAACAATTAGTAAGTTATTCCAGAAGTAATCATATGTCTAGGGCAGAAACACCAAATGACATCATGAAGGCTATTCATCGGACACCCTTTGGAAAGCATTCCTATTTCCTCCTTGATCTTGGCACTTTTTACTGCTTTCTTGGAGAGTCACACATTATTGATATGGTTATGACATAAATCATCTTCCTTCCTTCCCTACCACACATTTGCTAAAACTTATTTCTAGGGAGTATTGGGGAATTTTAAAAGAAAAAACGCTGGAGTTTCATCTCCCAGTCCTAACAGTACACTCCCACAGATGAACATCTATAAACTTGGACAAAATACTGAGAAGAAAAAAATATACCTGAAGGCTCTTAAAAATAGACAAAATCAGGCAGACTTTGGAGAAGAGTCAAAACTTGGAAAAAGATGGAGATGAATTATTTTCTGTTTTTAAAGAATTAGCCAGAGGGCAGTCTGCAGCTGTGACATGGTACAGGACAGCTCAATCACTGATGGAAAATCTGCTTTCTTTCTAGCCTAAAGGACTAGGAGACAGAGCCACGGCATTCACACATGCTGGAAGGCAAGGAAGAAATCCCTGCAAAAAGGACAACCAAAAAAGGGGAGCCCCAGTAGTGTAAATAGTTGTCCCCAAGCACTCACAGGGGATAGGTTGCAGGACCCCTGTGGATAGCTCCCAAAATCCGTGGATGCTCAAGTCCCTCATAGTTGGTCCTCCATATCCCAGGAACCCAGAACCCCGGACACAGAGGACAGCCTGTAAAATACTGTATCCACAAGTGGCAGGCTGACCCATGAACCACTCATGCTCAGGACGACTCAGAGGAGCTTGCAGCTTAGGCTAAAAGAACTAAACTGAAATTTGAGCTGCCTCTCACTCATCACAGATGGGGCTGAGTTTTTAGTTTTAGTGTAACCCAGCCTGTCCACTAAAAATAATTCAGAGAAATGATCCGAAATGATTCATCAAGAATACTCTCCCCTCACCCCCGGAAATGTTACCCATAAAAGGTAATATTCAGACACAAACAGCAGGATACCCCAGATGTTCAATTTATCAGAAGGGACTTTAAGTGATCTATTACAATTATGTCCAATGGGACAAATGTTAATATTCTCATAATATGTGAAAGACAAAAATTCTCAGCAGAGAAATATGAACAAGAACCAAATGGAAATACTAGAACTGAAATAGTTGTATATATGAAATTTTACTTAAAGAAAGAGATTACTAGGCAGAATGGAGATAACAGAGGAAAAAATCCATGAACTTGAGCACAGATGAATAGAAATTAGCTAAAATTTCCTAAAGATTGCAAAAGATATAAATTTAAAAATTTAAGAAGTTCAACAATGTCTAGATAGAGTACAAGTAAAGAAAACCATGCCTAGCCACATTATAGTAAACAGATTTTTAAAACAAAGATAAAAAGAAATTCTTGAAAACAGTCAGAGAAAAAAATGACATACATAGAGAGAACAACAATTTTAATGAACTCAGACCTCTCATTCAAAAAATATGAAAGCCAGAAGATAGTACAATGACATCTTTAGCCATTCTGTCCCAACTACGGGCGTGGAGAAGCACATGTGAAATTAACAGTGCAAACGGACAGGATCACTCCAAGACTGACACCTACACCCCTCTCACGACAACTTACCACCACATTACTAAAGTTCTATTCAAGCAGTTCCTTTTACCCAGTACATACTATCTGATTATTAAGAAAAAAATTAGGATGCATACTAAAAGGCAAAAAACACAATTTGAGGAGACTGAGCAAGCATCAAAATCAGACTCACATATGGCAGGAAGTTGGAATTATCAGACTGGGAATTTTTAAAAAATAAATTTTGTTGTGTATGTTTCAGTTATACATCATGATGTTATAGGATATATACAGAAAGTAAAAAGGTTAGTATAATGAAGCAAATTAACATACCCATCATCTTACATAATTACCCATTTTTTTCTTTGTTTGTTTTCTGGCAAGAACAGACAAAATCCACTCATTTAACATGAATCCCATATGCAGCATAATTTTATTACCTATAGTACTCATGTTTTACATTGGATCTCTAGACTCCTTTATCCTACATGTCTGCTACTTTGTATATCTGACCTACATCTCCCTATTTCCTCTTCTTCTCTGCCCCTGGTAACAACTATTTTGTTATCTATATGTGTATACTTAAATTTCATTTTAGATTACACATATAAGCGAAATCATGAAATAGTTTTCTCTCTGTGTCTGGCTGATGTCACTTAGCATAATGTCCTCCAGGCTGATCCATGTTGAAGCAAACGGCAATATTTCATTCTTTTTTAGAGATGAATAATATTCCATTGCATATATGCACCACAGTTTCTTTATCCATTTGTTCATCAACAAACACTTAGGTTGTTTCCATATCTTGGCTATTGTGAATAATGCTTCAGTAAATATGGGAGTCCAGATATCTTTATGAGGTAGTGATTTTACTTCCTTTAGGTATATGTCCAGAAGAGGGATTGCTGGGTAATATGGTAGTTCTATTTTTAATTTCTTTAGAAACCTCCATATTGTTTTCCATAATGACTGTATCAATCTCTATTCCCACCAACAGTGTACAAGAGTTCCCTTTTCTCCAACGCTCACCAGTATTTGTTATCTTTTGACTTTTTGATAGCCATCCTAAGGCATATGAGCTGATATATTATAGTGGTTTTCATTTTCATTTCCCTAATTATTAATAATGTTGAACACCTTTTCTTATACCTGTTGACCATTTTTGTGTCTTCATTGGAGAATGTCTATTCAGGTTTTGTCCATTTTTATATTATTTCTTTTTTCACCATTGAGTTGTATAAGTTCTTTATAAATTTTGACTATTAACCACTTATCAGATATAAGGTTTGCAAATATTTTTTCCCAATCTTAATGCTACTATTTCATTTTGCTGATTGTTCCTTTTTCTGTGCAGAAAACTTTTAGTTTAATGTAATCCAGTTTATTTTTTCTTTTGTGGCCTGAGTTTTAATGTGATATCTTAAAAATCGTTGCCAAGGCCAATGTCCAGGAGCTTTTCTCCTATTGTCTCTTCTAGTAGTTTTATAGTTTCTGGTCTATTTATATTTAGGTGTTTTATCCATTTTCATTTGATTTCTGTGTATTGTGAAAGACAATGAATGTTTCAATTCTATTCTTTTGCATGTGAAAATCCAATTTTTCCAACACTATTTATTGAAAAAACTATCTTTCCTTCATTGTATATGCTTGGTGCCCTTGTCAAAAATTAGTTGACCATATATGTTTGGATTTGTTTCTGGGCTCACTATTCTG
>NW_012149052.1:41746-69733 GCF_000956105.1 Propithecus coquereli
ATTCAGTTTTCTTACAATCCATGTTTGAAATTCTTCTTCTGTCATTTTAGTGTTCTGAGTTTGGTTAATGTCCATTGCTGGGGAGCTGTTGTTCCTCGTTGGGTGTGTGCTTTCCGTTTGAGTGTTCATACTTCCAGAGTTATTTTGCTGGTTCCTTCCCATCTGGATCAGTTGTTCCTTCTTGCCTTTAGATTTTCGTTTGGATAGTGACACACCCTGTTTATTCTCTGAGCCAGTAGGTGGTGTTTGTGGGTGCGATTCGACCACACCATTTATGATGAGTCAGTAGATGCAGTAAAAGGGTGTGCAGGATGACCTCTCTGTCAGTAGGTGGCACTTGCAGGGAGGAGCGAGGTGCAGAGCTGTTTTGGGGTCCTGTAGCTAGCTATTGTTTCTCTAGAGAGGCCCTCTTGTGCCTCAGGTGGTGGGTGGGGCCCTGGGCCTTTCATGTGTGTCCTTATCTCCACCTCAGTGGGGGCAGGTCTGGGAGTGAGTCTGGGTGGGGCTGCGTTGGGTAAGCCTGTCCTCAGGTTCCACAACTGCTATTAGCAGGGGTCAAAGGCCTGCACTTTGTTTCTGTGCAAAGCTGCTGGGAGGGGCTGAAATGGCTCCACTCAGCTGAGAGTCTGGGCTTGGGGGGTGGGGCTGTCCAAGACCTACTCTCTGGAGCAGGTCTCGCTCCTCTCCACCCTCCCCCTCTCCGTGGCCTCTCCCAGGCCTCTGCCAGCAAGTGGGACCTCAGGCCGATGGATCTCCCTTGGCTGTGAGGTGGGCCGGGAGGTTCTCTACCTGGGATTGCAGCCTGGGCTGGGTGCACAGCCCTCTTTTGGGAGGAGGGTTGCCACTCAGGCACACTGATCTGCCCCTGATGGCACACACTCCTCAGTAGGCTCTTTCACAGATCTCTCTTCTGTGCCCCGGGGCAGTGTGATCCTGACCTGGGTGTACGAGGTCTGGTCTGCAGACCTGTCCCCTGGACCCTGGAGATCAATCCCTGACCCTGCCAGGGGGAGGGGTGCTGGTCTTGAATCACCTATAGGATGAGTACCCCTCAGTCTGCTGTAGGGCCCCAAAAGGAAAGGTCCTGTTCCTTGGAGATGACTCCACGTGATGGCTAAATTGTCTCTCTGGGCACCCACAGGTAGGGAAGGGGAAGGAGATAATGGACCAATATGACATCTGCTGATAGGCTCGGGTCGGCACCCAGGGAGGTGCCCCGAGGGGGCTGGGAGCCCGGCACTGTGTCTGCAAGAGGCCACTGCTCACTTGCGGCAGCCGTCTCTGGGCTGATGTCAGCAGGTCTCTCCAAAGCTCAGGAGCCCACAAACAGTTATCTGCTCCACCTATCCTTTTTGCTGGTCTCCAAGCCTCCTGGGAGCTTTCTGCTTCCAGTTCTCCTCCGCACCGTCTTCCCGTGGAGTCTCCTGTAGTTTCAGGCACCCTTCCTCCCAACCATCACCCAATCTAAGTTTCTTTGCTAGTTTATTTTTTTCTCTTTCTTCTAAAATTTGTCTTTTTTGCAGAGACACTCTGACTGGCTGCTTTTCTCATCTGCCATCTTGGCTCCTCACCCCATGTTTCTATTTTTATGCCAATAGCATACTATCTGATTACTATTGCTTTGTAATATAATTTAAAATCAGGAAGTGTGATGCCTATAACTTTGTTTTTATTTCTTAAAATTGTTTTGGCAATTCAGGATCTTTTACAGTTCCATATTATTTTTAGGGTTTTTTTCGTATTTCTGCAAAGATTGTCATTGGGATTTTGACAGGGATTGTGTTGAATCTGTGTATTGCTTTGGTGGTATAAACATTTTAACAATATCAATCCTTTCAATCCATTGGCATGAGATAGCTTTCCATTTATTTGTGTCTTTTTCAATTTATTTCATCAATATTTTATGGTTTTCATTGTACATATC
This sequence comes from Propithecus coquereli, assembly GCF_000956105.1. NCBI lineage: Eukaryota > Metazoa > Chordata > Mammalia > Primates > Indriidae > Propithecus > Propithecus coquereli. The sequence continues at coordinate 43,671 of NW_012149052.1, forward strand.
TTTCATCTTTTTGAATAAATTTATTCCTAAGTATTTTTTGTGTTATCATAAATGAGATTGTTTTCTTGACTTTTTCAATTAGGTCATTATTTGTGTATAAAAATGCAACTAATTTTTGTATGCTGATTTTGTATCCTGTAACTTTACTGAATTCATTTATTAGTTCTAACAAGTTTTTCTGAATGTAGAATCTTTGGAGTTTATGTATGTCATCTGCAAATAGAGATAATTTTACTTCTTCCTTTTTTTATTTGGATGCTTTTTATTTCTTTTTCTTGTCTGATTGCTTTTGCTGGTATTTCCAATACTATGTTGCTTAACACATTGACTGCCACATGAAAAAATCAAAACTTTTCCTTGGGGCCACAGAGTTTTATTACAAAAATAGAATAAAACTTTCAGTGTAATTTAAAGGTAAACATAAATAGAAAAACAAAATTTATTGACTTCTATTCACTGAATCCACATTTTTAGAATAAAATAGTCAATATTAATTATAACAATAAGAATATCAACAAGCAAGATTTTATGTATGCTTCACACAGCCCTGGGGTCAAAACTAGAGTGAGTTAAATAAAACTCTCATAGGAGTGAATGTGTTAAAAGTGATGAGAGCAGGCATCCTTGCCTTGTACCAGATTGTAGTGGAAAGGCTTTCAGTTTTCCCCCATTGATTTTGATGCTAGCTGTGAGTTTTCCATATGCGGCCTTTATCATGTTGAGGAACTTTTCTTCTATACCTAAACTTCTGAGAATTTTTATCAAAAAAGAACGTTGGACTTTGTTGAATGCTTTTTCCACATCAATTGAGGTGACCATTTGGCTTTTATTTTTCATTCTGTTAATGTAGTGAATCATATTGATTGATATGCCTATGAATCTGGCTTTGCATGCCAGGGATAAATCAAACTTGGTCATGCTGTGTAATCTTTTCAATGTGTTGTTGGCTTTGATTTGCTAATATTTCATTGAGGATTTTTATGTCAATGCTCATCATAGAAATTAGTCTGTAATTTTCTTGTGATGTCTTTGTCTGGCTTATCAAGGTGATTCTAGCCTCATAGAATGTGTTTGGAAGTATTTCTGCTAACTCTATTTTTTGGAAGAGTTGTTATAATTTACTGTGAAGCCATCTGGGGCTGGGCTTTTTGTTGTTGAGAGATTTTTGACTACATCTCAAATCTTTGTATTTGTTATTGGTCAGACCAGGAATTTAAAGTAACTATTATTAACATGCTAATGGCTATGAAATATTATATAAAGTAGATAGCATGCAAGATCAGATGGGCAATGTGAGGAGAGAGAAGGAGATTTTAATAAAGAATGAAAAGACATGCTGGAGATCAAAAACACAGTAACAAAAATGAAGAATGCCCTTAATTGGTTTATTAGTAGACTGGACATGGCTGAGGAAAGAATCTCTAGCTTGTGGATATCTTAATAGAAACTTCTAAAACTGAAAATCAAAGAGAAAAAGACAGAAAAACCAGAACAGAATATCCATGAACTGTAAGAACTATAAAAGGAGTAACATAAATGTGATAAAAAATACCAGAGGGACATAAAAGAAAGATAGGAATGGAAGAAGAATTTGAAATAATAATGATATAGAATTTCTCCCAAATTAATGTCAGACACCAAACCACAGATCCAGGAAGATCAGAGAACAACAAGCAGGATAAATGCAAATAAACACACAAACAGTACCTTACATCTAGGCATATAATATCGAAACTACAGAAAATCAAAAGATAAAGAAAAACTCCTGACAGAATCCAGAAGGGAAAAAATACTTTACCCACAGAGGACCAAAGATAAGAATTGTATCCAACTTCTCATTAGAAATCATGCAAGCAAGAAAAGAGTGAAATATTTAAAGAATTGAGAGAAAGAAAGAACCATTTTAGAATCTGTACCTCATGAAGTTATCCTTCAAAAAGAAGAAAAAAGAAAGACTTTCTTAGACAAACAAGAATAGAGGAAATTTGTTGTCAGTAGACCTGCCTTGTAAGAAATGTTAAAAGAAGCTCTTTAAAGAGAAGAAGTGTATAGATTAGAAACTTGGATAGTCACAAATAAAGGAGGAACATCAAAGAAAGAACAAGTGAAGGTAAAATAAAAACTTTTTAAATTCCTATTTGATCTAGTTGATAACACTTTATTCAAAATAATAAGAGCAACATGCGTTTGATTATATATGCTTATATATAAGTGAAATGATAGCAATGATACAGGCGATAGAGAGAGAAGTGAGGATTATTTTGTTATTAGAAGTGCGCACCCTACCTGTGAAGTGGTATAGTGTTATTTGAAAGTGTACTTGGTATATTGCAAACTCTTGGGCAGACATTAAAATGGTAGAAAAAAAGAATTGTAACTGATATGTTATAAAAGGAAAAGAGAAATCATATAAAATGCTTTATTAAAACCACAAAAGACAGAAAAAGAGTAGAAAACAAAATAGAGACAAAGAACAAGGGCAACAAATAGAAAACAGTAAAAAAAAAAAAGGTAGATATTAATCCAACTATGTCAATAATTGTTTTGAATGTCAATGATCTAAATACATCAATCGAAAGACAGAGAATGTCAAAGTGAATCAAAAACAAGACCCAACTATATGTTGGCCAAAAGAAACTCACTTTATATATGAAGACACAGATGTATTAAGAGTAAAGGGCTTGATCCTTTTGTGGTTCATAAGTGTTATGATTGGGTTTTCATGCTTTTGTGTGAGATGTGCCTCCCTTCAACCTTGTTATGACATTGGCACATTACTTGTTTGATGAGGAAAAAAAATTAAAGGGTTTGAGCAAAATATACCATGCTAACACTAATCAAAAGAAAATAGGAATAGTTACATTAATTTAAGACAGAGTAGACTTTAAAGCAAATAAAGTTATCATAAATAAAGAGGAGCATTTCATAATAATAAAGAAGTCAATTCTCCAAGAAGACATAACAGTCCTTAATGTATATGCACTATGCACCCAGCAACAGAACATAAAAATACATAGAGCAAAAATTGAAAGAACTGCAAAGAGAAATAAATGAATCCATTATCTTTAGAGACTTCGACATGCCTCCATCAGAAATGGATAAATAATCCAGCAGGTAAAAAATCAGTAAGGATATTATTGAATTTAACAACTACACGTAACTGACATCTATAGACTACTTCATCCCACAACAGCAGGTTATACATTGTTCTCAAACTTACATGGAACATTCACCAAGAAAGATCACATTCTGGGCCATAAAACACACCTTAACAAATTTAAAACAACAGAAGTCATACAATGTCTGCTCTCTTACCACAACAGAAAAAACTAGAAACAAATAACAAAAAGATAACTGGAAAATCCCCAAATATTTGGAGATTAAACAATGCATTTCTAAATAACACGTGGGTCAAAGAAGAAACATCAAGAGAAATTTTTCAAATATTTTGAACTAAATGAAAATGAAAACACAACTTATGAAAACTGTGGGATGCAATGAAAACAATGCTTAGTAATTTATAGCATAGAATGTATAAATTAGAAATGAAGAAATATATAAAATCAGTAATCTAAGCTTCCACCTTAGGAAACTAGAAAAAGAAGAGCAAATTAAATTCAAAGTAGACAGAAGAAAAGAAATGCTAAAAATTAGAACAGAAATTAATGAAATTAAAAATAGAAAATTAATAGAAATAACCAACAAAACCAAAACGTGATTCTTTGAAAAGATAAATAAAATCAAGAAGCCTCTAGCCAGGCTAATTAAGTAAAAAAAGAGAGAAGATAGAGATTACAAATATGAGAAACAAAAGAGAGGCCTTCACTACAGATCTCATGGATATTGAAAGGAAAATAAAGGAGTATTATGAAAAAAAATATACCCACAAATTTGATAACCTAGGTGAAATGGACCAATTCCTTGATAGACACAATCAGACAAAATTCACACAAGAAGAAACAGACTACCTGAATAGATCTGTATCTATTAAAGAAATTGAATGAATAATTAATAGTCTTTCAAAACAGAAAGAACCGGGCCCAGATGGGTTCACTGGTGAATTCTGCCTAACATTTAAAGAATAAATTATGCCAATTGTCCACAATCTCTTTCAGAAGATAGAAGAAGAGGAACTATTTCCAAATGCATTCTATGAGGCCAGATTACCCTAGTAACAAAACAAGATAAAGACATTATAAGAAAAGAAAACTACACACAAATATCTCTCACTAACATAGATGCAAAAAACCTAAACAAAATATTAGAAAATAGAATGCAAAAATGTATTTTAAAAATTATACACCATGACTAAGTGGTATTTACTCCAAGTATGCAAGGCTGGTTCAACATTTTAAAAATCAGTTAATGTAATTCATCACACTAACTGGCTAAAGAAGACAAATCATATAGTCATATCAATAGATTAAAAAAAAGCATTTGTCAAAATCTAATACCTATTAATGATAAGAATGCTCAGCAAACTAGGAATAGAGAGGGAACTTTCTCAAACTTATTAAAAACACCTACAAAAAAACCTATAGGTGATATTTTACTTTAATTGTGAGAAACTAGAAAGTTTCCCACTAAGATAGGAGCACAGCAAGGGTGTCTCTTCTCACCATTCCTTTTCAACATCATACTAGATGTTCTAGCTAATGAGATAAGAAAAATTAAATGAAATATATGCAGATTGGGAAGGAAGAAATAAAAGCGTCTTTGCAGATGACATGATTGTTTATGTAGAAAATCCAAAAGAATTGACACCAAAAAGCCTCTTGGAACTAATAAGTAATTATAATAAATTTTCAGGATACAAACTCAATGTACAAAGTCAACCAATTTCCTATATTCTGGCAATGAATTAGTGGAATTTTAAATTAAAAACACAAATACCATTTACAATAGCTCGACCAAAATGAAATACTTAGGTATAAATCTAACACAATATGTAAAAGATATAGATAGATGATAGATAGATAGAGAAAATCAAAAAGCTCTTATGAAAGAAACCCAAGAAGAATAAATAAATGGAAAGATATTTTATGCTCATCCAAGCTTGAGCTATAGATTCAGTGCAATCCCAATTATAATAAAATACCAGCATGTTGTTTTGTGTATATCAACAAACTCTTAAGTTTATATGGAAAAGCCAAAGATCAAGAATGGTTAAGATGGTTTTGAGAGAGAAAAACAAAGTTGGAGGACTGATACTACCTGACTTCAAGACTTACCATAAAGCTTTAGTAATCAAGATAGTGTGGTATTGGCAAAAGAAAGACAAATAGGTTAATGGAACAGAATAGAGAGCCCAGAAATAGACCCAAATAAATATATTCAACTTTGAATCTTTGACAAAGGAGCAAAGGCAAAATAATGGAGAAAAGATAGTCTTTTCAATAAATTGTGTTGGAAAACTGGACATGCATATTCAAAAACAAATCTAGATATAGACCTTACACGCTTCACAAAAATTAACTCAATTGGATATTGGACCTAAACATAAAACACAAAATTACAAAACTCCTAGAAGATAAACAGCAGAAAATCTATATCACCTTGGGTTTGGTAATGACTTTTTAGATATTATATCAAAGGCACTATTTAGGAAAGAAATAATTTTAATAAGCTGGACTTTATTAAAATTAAAAATCTCTACTCTTTAAAAGACACTGTCAAGAGCATGAAAAGATAAACCACAGACTAGGAGAAAATATTTGCAAAACAAACATCTGATAAAGGACTGTTATCCAAAATATACAAAAAGCTTTTAAGACTCAATAATAAGAAACAACTCAATTTTAAAAATGAGCCAAGGAGCTTAATAGACATCTCACTAAAATATATATATGGATGGAAAATAAAAATATGAAAAATGTTCTACAACACATGTCATCAGGGAAATGCGAAGTAAAACAATACTGAGATACCACTACGCACCTATCATAATGGCCAAAATCCAGGACACTGACACCACCAAATGCTGGTGAGGATGTGGAGAAAAAAGAGCACTTGTTCGTTGCTGGGAAACGGGAATGGAAAATTGCACAACCATTTTGGAAGACAGTTTGGCACTTACAAAAGTATACTCCTGCTATATGATAAAGCAATCATGTTACTGTTATTTCCCAGAAGGAGCTGAAAACTTAAATCTACACAAAATTTACACATGGATGTTTATAGTAGCTTTATTTATAATAGTTAAAACTTGGAAAACCAAGATGTCCATCAGTAGGCAAATGGATTTAAAAAAATCCCGTGATTCATGCAGTCAATAGAATATTATGCATAGCTAAAAAGAAATGAGCTATCAAGTCATGAAAAAAATGGAAGAAACTCAAATGCACATTAGTGTCAATCTTAATAAGCTACATATTTTATGTTTTCAAGTGTATAACAGTCTGGAAAAGGAAAACTATGAAAAAAGTAAAAAGATCAGTAGTTGCCAAGGGTTAGGGTAGAGGGAGGGATGAATAGGTGGAGCACAGAGAATTTTTAAGGCAGTAAAATTATGACATATGATACTATAATGGAGGATGCATGTCACTATATATTTATCCAAATCCACGAATAAACTAATGTAAACTATGGACTTTTGGGTGATAGTGAAGTGTCAATGTAGGTCCATCAATTGCAACAAATGCACCATTCTGTGGGGATACTGACAATCAGGGGAGAACAGACTATACGCGTGTGGGCAAGGACTGTATAGGAAATTTCTACACCTTCTGTTCAATTTTGCTGTGTACTTAAAACTGCTTTAAAAAATAAAGTCTGATATTTTTTTAATCAATGAAATAGGAAGCAAACAGAAATAGGAACATTTATCAAAGCCAGATGCTTGTTTTTTGGGAAAAAAGTCTACAAAATTGATAAACCCCTAGCTAGAATAAAAGAAGGAATCTCACTGCAGAAACTGAAGGTTTTGTTTTAATGAACAGACTATTATGAACAAATTGGTGCCAACAAATTTGACAACTTAGAAGAAACAAGAATTAATTTCTTAAAAAATCCAACTTACAAAATCAACACAAGACGAAACAGAAAATCTGAATAGGTCTCTATTGATTCACTAAATTGAATGCATTATCAAAAGTCTTCCAACCAAGAAATCTCCAAGTCCATATGATTTCACTTAAAAATTCTGTAAAATAGTCAAGGAAAATTCATGCCCATCTTACGTAAAATACAGAAAATAGAAGAGTAAAAGTAAGCTTCCCTCGCTAGCCCCCCACTCGCCTCCGGCTGTGCGTGGGTTCCTGGCGGTACCAGTCTGTGAACCCGGGTTTGGAGACCACACATGCAAAGAATTCTTCAACTCGTTAGGACTAAAAACAGTTCAATAAAAATATGGGCAACATATTTAAACAGACATTTAATTAAAAAATGTATATGAATGGCCAATAACCACAATGAAAAGAGGTACAATATCATTAGCCATTGAGGAAATGAAAGTCCAAACCACAGTGAGATACCACTATTTACCTATCCATGTAATAACTAAAATAAAAAAGGTTGATAACAGGAAGTATGGGTGAAGTCGTGAACAAATGGAATTCTCACATGCAACTCTTGAGAAAATTAAAATTCACTTACCAAACAACCCAACCATTCCATTCTTTTACCCAAGAGAAAACAAAACATATATCCATGCAAAGAATTGGTCACAAATGTTCATAGTAGCTTTATTTCTAATTGTTAAAACCAACTCCTCCATGTACTTAGAATATAGAATGCTGCAAAAAACATCCCTTTTAATCTAACAATGAGAAAAATATAAAAATCATGGCACTTATTGAGCCCATCAGAGAGCTGAGGTTGCAAGGCAACAAGTAAATTGATTTCAAAGAAGGATAAGCACCTCCATGGAGAGATGGACACATGAACCATCTCACTTTTAGCAGAGTGCAGGAGAAAGAGGTGACTCCAAGTAAATTTTTTTAAAAAATCAGATATAATTTTGTCAAGACTTTTTACTGGAGACATTCTAGATCCCTAGTACTAAATCCATAATTTAAATTCTTTGGTTTCTGTTTCTCATTCCAAAATGGGTCATCTGTAATAGAAAGACTTTTTACTTTACCAAAGTAGAGATTTTCTTCCTTCTGAATATGGTAAACACCCTTGATAAAAACAAAAACTCTTTTTAAAGAAGCTATACAACTTCTCTCCAATTCAGCTTCCTGATTATCTTCCAAACCTTCGAAACACAATTAAAAGTCTATTTTCTTCAAATATCCTTTTCCAAATGATCAGAAGAGCCTTTTCCCATACCTACTGCTATAAATATACCAACATGCATTAGTGTTAGTGTTGTTTGTTTTAATTCATAAGTTCCCCGAAAAAAGGAAAATTTTTTGTTTAATTTGCATATTCTTTATTTAGGGAAGAGATAGGAAAGATGAGGATGGGAGTTGGAAGAGGAGGAGGTAGAGAAAGAAGATGAGAAATAATGAAGAGGAAGGAAGAAAGGAAAGAGAAGGGAGGGAGGGAGAGAAGAAGGGAAAGAGGGAGGTGAGAGGCAGGGAAGAGGGGAGAAGAAAGGAGTAGAGCTGGGGAAAGAGAAAAAGAAGATGTGTCCAGACTGGACAACAGCAGAAATGTTTTAAGTAGTCACCCTGGGCAAGGTGTTTACAAAAACGCCCTGGTAAGAAGGAATTAGAAGTCCACACCAGAATTATATATTATTTCAGTTTGATTTTCTAAGTATTTGCGTTTACATATATGTTGTAAAAACACAATGAGGTTTCTTCCATAATATTCATGACTGAGGTTCAATTCTTTGATCTCTTGTTGATGTTAATTTTGTACAGTCAATGATTCTTTCCAATTCAGTGCCTACTCCTTTAACAGAGATTAGTGATACTACAACTTAAAACTGAGTGCTGGTACCTGGGACTATGCCAGCAGTGCTGGTGATATTGGTACTCACTGCCGCCCTTCTCATGGCTTGGGGAATCCAGCCGACAGAAATTCCAGAACTGCCAGTTGTAAAAGAGACACGCCTGAGCAAGAATTAGCTGCTAGTCTCAAGATTGACATCTGGGGTCAGGAAGGTGAAGGCTATTTAGTTGCTGAACTGTGGGAAACCCTACACTTCAAGAAAGACACCAGGCAGATTAGTAACAGTGGCGGGCTCTGAACCTGTGCTCCAAGGTTACTATGGAAAATTCCATAGAGATTGTACGGAAATTTCCCCAGGATGCTCTGTATCTGAAGCCCTGTTAGAGCCCTTTCTCCAGATGTGACTCTGGGAAGATAGGCAGTCTTATCACTATCCTGGTGTGGATTTGTGTTTTCTCCCTGCTTCAGTCTTTTCATCGCTCTAGTGGTCATTGAGCCTTCTGTGTGGGCAGAAGTAGGGGAAGCAGAGCTGTGGAATGTCACGTGCAGCCACTGTGCCTCACTAGATTCTGGAAAGTTACCTGCCTTGATTTGAGTGCATTTTCCCTTCTCAGAAATGAGGCTGTGGAGTGTGACCTGCCTAGTACCACACGGTCTTCCTGAAGTCACAGGAGAAGACAAGAGCCAATGCAGCTGGCTCCTTTGTCCCTTGCTATTGTTCTCCCTCTGGTGTAAAATGAGAGTGCCAGCACCAGTTCCTATGTCCGTCGGGTGTACTATGAGGAATTAACAGCTATTGGTTTTGAAAGGAATATACATGTGGAAACTTTCTAAAAATGGAGAGCATCATGATACAATGCCTGGGAAACCTGAGAGAATTATTTCTTGATTAATAATTTTTGAGAGGTCTTCCAATAAGAAGATGTATTTTATTGTTTATTTTACATATTTGTCCACAATCTATAAATCATACATTTATTAAGCACAAATTTATTGTGAAGTATCTTCTAGAGCAGAATTTATTCAAACATGAGATAAAGGTATTTCTTTTCGTTACCTATACATTTTTAGTTCTGCTTGAGAGAAGTAGAGTTGAATAAATAACTAATATTTTGAGCTGATAATGTGGTTTGGAGAAAGCAAAGCTTTCCTGTTTTTACATTCTGGATTTAAAAGCTTCCAAATATAAACCTTAATAACACTCCTGGACATTAGCATAAGCAAGATAAAGTGAATGTCTTTATTTAGTAACTGAAGCCCTGTCGTTTGGGTTTGAGCTACACTCTACAACTGACCTTCTGAGATACTATAGTTTATTTTGGGGATTTTAAATTGGGTGTAAAATTATAATTGTGTGTGCATCGCACTATATATTTTTATATGGTGGAAATACAAGGAAGAACTTTCTTATAATGAGAGATATCAAAGATGGATAGTGTTACAATTTACCAGCTGTTGGGATGTGAGAGGAGGTGGTGAGATTTTAAGCCTCAGTGACACTGAGGGCTCATTCAAATTCTAAAATTAGAAGACTATTACTTCCAACTTTGTTTGACTCAAACATGGGCATTTATTTCACTGTTACACTGTGAATGTTTATTTCCCCAATGTCTTCAATGTTGTCCACCCCAAATGCATCTGCTCTTGATGTCTGGTTGTCTTTGTCCATGGGAACTTTTGATTATCTGTCACTTATTCTCCCCTTCATGTCTAGAGCTTCTATGTTCTTGCTCTAGCCCCAGGGTGGACAGACAAACCCAGAAATTATTAGCAGAAGCAGCAGGAAGTGAGGAACACAGGAGGTGAGCAGTAAATAAAAGTTGCCTCTTTTAACTTAAAAGTGTATTGGGCTAAAGAAAACGATGGTGGGAAGGCTTTAAATGGGACATTAGGACCTCGTAGCTATATATTAGTATTTGTGAAAGGGAAGCCATTTGTCTCCTTCATGGAAGTAGTTTGTCTTCTGCAAGATTTTCTTCCAAGCTTTTGTCTTTCCACCTTTCTGGTTACACACTCTTCCTTGTTTAACCAACTTCTATTCACTGACAAAACTTACGCATCCTGTATCTCATTCCCTAGAAATCGTTATCTCTGATGCTAGCTGTCTCCAAAAATTAATCCTAGCAATGAATAGTCATAGTTAAATGTGCTCTTTTTCAGATAATGAATTTGCATCTCAGTAAAGGGCCTTATTTTAGTCACTCTGCTCTCTCAAGTGAAGGCCATTGAGGGAGATATTTGGAAACCTTCTAATGACCCTTGACTGCATCAGGTAGGCAGTTGTGCATCCCACCTACTTTTTGCTACCAGTTTGAGGAGTGTACAGTTCCTCTGTCCATCATTATTTCTTTTGCTCTCTCCCAAATGACACTATTACCCAATGCATCTGCTGGAATGGCAAGGGAAAGACGCGACTTACCACTAATGGGCTTTTCTGAGTGGCATTGACATGAAATGCAGCAGCAGAGGTGACCCGTGAACCAACATGTGAGTCCTAAAGTATTGCCAAGCACAAGAGTAAAGTCACAGAGCTGGTAAGTGGAAGAATCTGGAATGAAAATTAAATCTGTAGATTTCAAACCAAACTCTATCACCCGATGGTAGCAGTACATCTAATTTTCCATATTGTTGATTTATTCTCTCTACAACAAAAAAGAGGGTAAGAGGGAGGGGAAAGAATACCCAAAGAAAATGTGGCTGGGAGATTTCTTTAAAAAAATGGGAAAGGGGGATAGAAGCAAGAACCTCTTGGATATTCAGATTTTTTCAACAGATCGGTAGCCAGCATTGCATTCTTTCAGACAGCAAATTTTGGCAGCCAAATTGCATGTTGGTAAGTAATCTTGATTTTCAGATGTATCAAACAGAAGCAAGGTACCCTCTAATCTTCATCAATGGCAAAGTTGTGAGCAGTTGAAGGCCTCTGTCATCTTGCCTATGTGTGTGGAAAGTAGCAAATGCCACCAACACAGGATGGCTGGTCCCCAGGGCTTTGCAAGTACAGCATCTCTGCTGAAAAGAGATTGGATCTTTTCCTCTTCCATGCTGAAATAAAAATAAAACTATCCAAATCCCTCTAAGTGCCCCCATGGCCAGATGCTTGCCATCTTTTAGTGGAAAAGATTGACTGAGCATAATGACCAGTACTTTCTGTGTTTTGATAAAAATGGCCTGAATATAGATTTTCAACTTTAGTATTATATTTTCCTATAGACGACTCTACTCCAGACCCTTTCTTCCTTTCTTGTCTGACTTCTCCATACTTCAAATAAAAAACTGTATAGAAGCACCATGAATGGATTTATAGGAGAGGCTATCACTATATCTTCAAGAGAACAGTAATTTATTGAAGCCCTGTGGCCACATGGGAGTGAGAAAGGCTGGTCATTGTTGAGGAAGCATAGCAGGTCTTTATTTCCTTTTCTGCTATGATACTGTTAGAACCCTTCTCCCTTAAGGCCTGGGGATTATTCTGCCCCACCTTCCACCTCTGGCACCCATGTACATCTTCTGGGGGCCTGAGGACAGGCCCACCCAGCCTTCTGTTGCCACTGTTGCCAGCACCCACCTGCACATGCCACCTAGGGGCCTGGGGACTGGCCCAACTTACCTGGTACTATCACTGCTATTGCCTGCACATGCCACTTGGGTGCCTGAGGGTTGGCCCACTGCCACTGCTGCCATCACCAACACCTTGCATGTTGCCCAGGGTTGTGAGGACCTGCATGTCTGCTCAGCCTACTGCTGACACAAAAGCAAGTTGCCTGGAGGCCCCAGGATTGGGCCACTTAGACCTGCTACCACCAGTGCTCATATATGCCACATGGGAGCCCAAAGAACAGCACTTCCAGCCCACTGCCACCACCACTGGTGCCCAAGGACCAGCCTACCTAGTGTCCTGTCCCCAGCAAAGCTTCACCACCGTCTTCACTAAGCCACTGAGGAATTCACCAGACACCACTGATTACAGCTACAGAAATCATACAGGGATTACACTACTACACCCACTCAGAATCAAAGCCAAAACACCCTACCCAATCAACACTTTAGAGACATCTGTAGGAAAAAGTCTTTCCCTACAAAAACCAATCCAAAAACTTGGAAGAAGCAACTGTTACACGAGATGTACAGATATCATGTAAGGACACGTGAAACATGAAAAAGCAAAGAAACGTGATGCCTCTAAAGGAACACAATAATTCTTGAGCAACAGATTCCAACAAAAAGGAAATCTCTGAAATGCCTGAAAAAGAATTCAAAATAATAATATTTTAAAAACTCAGTAAGATAAATAGATAAGTAATAGAAAGAAATCAGAAAAACAGTTCATGATCTGAATAAGAAATTCAACAGAGCCAGATCCATAAAAAAAGAACCAAAGAAGAATCCTGGAACTGAAGAATTCAATGAATGAAATAAAAAAATACAATCAAGAGCTTCAACAATACACTAGATCAAACAGAAAAAAAAATTTCTGAACTCAAAGATAGGTCTTATCAAATAACCCAGTCAGAAAAAAAAATAGAAAATAAAAAAGAATGATAAAATCCTACATGACACAGGGGACACCATAAAGTGATCAAATATTTGAATTTTGGGAGTTCCAGAAGAAGAAGAAATGGGCAAAGGCATAGAAAACCTATTTAACAAAATTTTTCAAAAGATAGACATCTATATACAGGAAGTTCAAAGATAACCAAATAGATTCAACACCAAAGGTCTTCTCTAAGATACGTTAAACACAAACAGCTAAAAGACAAAGAGAGAATTCTAAAACAGCAAGAGGAAAGCAACAAGTCACATATGAGGGATTATTCATCAGATTAACAGTAAATTTCTCAGCAGAAACCTTATAGGCCAGGAGAGAATGGGATAATATATTCAAAGTACTGAAAGAAAAAAAAAAAAACTTTAACCCAAAAATGCTATACCCTTTTAAGGATAGCAAAGCTATCCTTCTAAAATTAGGGAGAAATAAATCCCCAAACCAGCAAAAACTAAGGCAATTCATTATCACTAGATCAGCTCTACAAGAAATGCTTTAAGGGAGTCCTACATGTAGAATCAAAAGGATGATATCGACCATCATGACACCACATTGAAAGTATAAAGCTCACTGGTAGAGCAGACACACATATGAGAAAGAGAAAGGAATCAAATGTTACGATTACAGAAAAGCACTAAATTGCAATGATAAGCAATAAGAGAGGAAGTAAGAAACAAAATATATTCAGAACAACCAGAAAACAATTAACCAAATGAAAAGAATAAGTTCTTATCTATCATAAATAGCCTTGAATGTAAGTGGATTAAATTCTTCATGTATAAGATAAAGACTGGCTGAATGGATAAAATAGTATGAGCCAATTATATACCACCTACAAGAAAATCCTTTCACCTGTAAAGACACATATAGACTGAAAATGAAGGGATGGAAAATGATACTCTGTGCAAATGGAAACCAAAAGCAAACAAAAGTAGCCACACTTATATCAAATAAAACAGACTTTAAGTCAAAAACTAAAAAGAAACAAAGATTGTTATGTAACGATAAAGGAATCAATTCAGTAAGAGAATATAACAATTCTAAATATCCATACACCCAAAACCAGATCACCCAGATATATAGAGCAAATATTATTAGACCTAAAGGGCAAAATGGACTCCAATGTAACGATAGGTGGAAACTTCAACACCCTACTCTCAGAAATGGATAGGTCATCTAGACAGAAAGTCAACACAGATACATGGGAATTAAACTGCACTTTAAACCAAATGGACCTAACAGACATTTACAGAACATTTTATACAACAGCTGCAGAATACACACTTTCTTTTAATCACCACATGTAACTTTCTTCAGGATAGACCAGAGGTTAGCCCACAAAACAAGTCTATTGTCAATAGCCAAATGGATAAAGAAAATGTGGTATGTATGCACAATGGAATACTATTCAGCCACAAAAAAAGGATGGAATCATGTCATTTTCAGCAATATGGATGGAACTAGAGGTCATTAGACACAGAAAGACAAATATTACATGCTCTTGTTCATATGTGGGAGCGAAAATAGTTGATCTCATGGAGGTAGAGAGTAAAATGATAGTTACCAGAGGCTGGGAAGGGTGGGTTGGAGGATGAAGAGAGGTTGGTTAATGGTTACAAACATACAGTTAGATAAAAGGAATAAGTTCTAGTGTTCAATAGCACAGTAGGGTGACTATAGTTAACAACGATTTATTGTGTATTTCCAAATAGCTAGAAGAGAAGATTTGAAAAGTTCCTAGCACAAAGAAATGACAAATGTTTGAAGTGGTCGATATCTTACATACCCTGATTTGATCATTACACATAGTATGCATATATCAGAATAACACATGTACCCCATAAATGTGTACAAATATTATGCATCAATAAAAAATACATACATACATATGCACATACATAAAATGGGGTCCCTGTTCTCAAAGCGTCAGCATCACATGGAAGCTTGTTAGAAATGCAAATTATCTGGTCCCACCTTAGATCTACTGAATCAGATTCTGCAGTTTAACAAGATCCCCAGGTGATTCATATGAACATTAATTTTAAATTTGGGGAAGCACTGTTCTAAAATGAGCTACTGACTAGCAGTTGTCTCCCCAAATAGATCTGAAGCTCCTAAAGGGAGTAACCCCGGGTTCTAGCTCTTTATATCCACAGTGCCATGCTCACAATGACTGGTGATTGATTGTCATATAATAATTCAACAACCATCCAGCTAGACACTGCTTGTGGGATATTAATATTTAATACAATTATATCATATTTTTTTAAATGTCTCCAAGTGCATCTTTCTACCCAAGCTTTGTTGCCCTGGTGTCTCTACACCAGCTAAGATAATGGGCTTTAGTGCTTCAGAAGAAAGGTAGATTCTCCTTTAACTGGAAAATTAGAATGTTTTCTGAGTCTACCACAAGATGATCAATTGGAATTTCTCAATTTGTTTATGTTCCCATTAGCACATGGGGCCTGGATTGTTTAATGTTAAATCCCTATTATAAGCTATAGGGTAGAGAAAATTCCAGGTACAATGTAAGAAAAAGGAACATTATCAATCCTCAATGGATTATAAGAAGAAGAAATTGGAAGTAGGGAAACAGGTTATGGGATGTGTTTGCCTTGACTTCCCCACTCCTGGCCACAGTCCTGGAGCAGGGAAGTATTTTAGATAAACCAAGGGGAAATTCAGCAGCAGAGAGGCTTTTATTTCACTTTTATTTATGGAAGCAGGGAAGAGACCTCCCTCCATCTGGCCTCCTGGTCAGCAGAACTGCTTTTCCAAAGCGTCTGTGAGTTTCATGTTCCTGCTACTGTCCATCATCTTTATTCAGCCGGAGTTTACGTGTAGTTCAATGTGCACAGAATGTGGAATTACTCCCGTATCTCATGGGTTTTCTGCCCTGTGTGCTGGTGCACAAGTGTTCCATCTAGTGCTCCAGTTCTTCTTAGACCATTTACTGTAGTCTGGCTGATGTCTTGGTCCTTTTTCTACTGATGTTATTCATGCATGCTAATGTTTGTGACCTGAAAGTCAGGTTAACTTTCTACTAAAAGTAGGAAGATTCAGCAGGAAGCTTATAAGAAGAAACTTCATGCTTTGAAGGTGGAGGTTTTTATTTCCAAATCTTGCCATTTGCATGGAATAAGCACCGAGGTTTTCAAAGCCCTATGCTTGGGATCCCTGATCTAAGCACTTGACAGCTGTATATGTTGTTTCAGTGGTAATTCAGCTACTAAAATAGCTCTCCAATGACCTTCCTTGAAGAAGATTTGATTTAACAAGATTTTCACAGGCACAGGGAACATATTTAGCCACTTAATAAAATATTTTTCTGTGTCCTTTAAAAGATATGGTTAGTAGATGGTCAGGTTTAACAGTTAGTATCTGTCAAATTAAGACTGTGGCAAACTAGTATATAAATCTCAAGTTAAAAGGGCTTATAAAAAAAGAAGTGAAAAATAGGTGTGGAACAGGGTAGAGTGACATATTTAATATGCAGCCTAGAAGTTGAGTTCATTGATAAAAAGTCAGGTGTCTGAAATGTTTAATACCAATCGGCTTGGTTTGCAAGAGACATAGAAAACTTAAATATGAGAACTCAGGTTTAACCTCTCCAGGGTTTGGGGAGGAATAAAGTAAACAGCAAATGCCTTGCTGGGGTAAAGTTTGATGAGAATTGAGTTACATTTTCACATGATGGCGATCTGAAATTAAACTGCTATACCACATCAAAGGAAATCTTACAAAGGTGAAAATAAATGGTTGGTCCTTTCTTATTTTCTCCAGGGAGATTCTATAATAAACTATTATTTTTCCCTCCACTTATCTTCCCAAATTTTGTTTCTCTTATTTTCATAAATTAATAAAGGAAAATATCATCAGCATCTAAACTAATTTGGTCTTGTGGTTGAAACAACACAGAAGATTAAATTGTCAACTAACAAAAGAGTGATTTAAAAGGCATCCCACCCTCTTTTTGCATTCCCTAATGAATCATTTGACAAGATGTCACCGAAGCAGCTCAGTTTAAAAGAATAGTATTAGTGTGGACACAAAAGCAAGAAGCTAAGTGACAACCATTAGCCAAGTATGTCTGCTTTTCACACAGTGAACGTATCCATTTCTAATGGTTCCTAATTATGTGTGACATACTGATACGAGATTTATAAACGGGAAAGGTGTATTTTACTGACCTCTTTCTAATGCCACACACACAACCAATTATATAGAAATGTATTTGAACGACACTCTTGTTTCCTCAAGAGTAGAAAAGGAGGAACAAAAGAATAACTGGGGGATAAGGCACAATAAAACAGCAAATAATAAAATGCCCTGAAATTGTGGAGAAAAGCAAATTGTGAGTAAAGCAATAGGACCCCAAGACCATCAAAAGAGAATGGGGAAGATAGGGGAAAGGCTATTTCCAATATCAGGATCTAGTTGATTAGAAAAATAGTCTTAAAAACAAAGAAAATCATAAAATGACACCAGTTAACAAATTGAAGAGCAATGTCCTGATCCACTATCATACAGGACATGGTAAATTTCAAAGAAAGTACTTGGCAATGTCAGATGTGGGTGTGGGAGGGAGGTGGGTTTTTAGTGGTCTCCAATAGACCCCAAGTGGTGGCATTTAAACTTAGTGGTTTAAACATCCTCAGTTTTATAGTCTCATAAATTCCAACGCAATGCTTCAAATATGATTGGACTTAGAGAAGCTGAGTCACGTAAATTACGTTCACGAGAGGCTGTAATTGATAAACCATAATGACAATTTAATAATTTATAATGAATAACATAACTTTTATGAGGAGCAGATTATTCATTTTAACTTGGAGAGCCCATTTTCTTCCTATTGAAAAGCCATACCAAGAGGTAAATAAAATTCAAATGGTTGCTTCGTGAGTATGGAGGTTAACTATCGATTACAAAAGTTTAATTTCATTGGAAATTGAGAAACTAGTACATCCACATTCACAACAGGGATTAGCTGGAAAGTGGATTTCTTCTTTCCAAGAGATTGTGCTTTTTTAGACATTGCTTTAGTGGCTTTTTTTTCCTTTTCTGACTCTCTTCTGTCTATATTTCACTTCTGCACACTTCCTTCCTTACTCTTCTGAAGTATGTATTCTTTAGACGATAACAAACATCCATTAGGTATTATTATTATTGTTATTGTTGTTATTATTAGTCTGCCGTTAAAGCCATTTTCATTTCCTTAGTATAGTAAAGCACTTTACTACTCAAAGCATGATCTGGGGACCAGCAGCATGCATGTGATCTGGAAGCTTGTTAGAAATGCAGAATCTTGGGCCCCAGCCCAGATCTACTGAATCACATTGTGCATTTTAAGATCTTCAGGGATTTGGGTGCTCATTACATTTTAGGATGTACTTCCCTACCTCCTGCCCTCCATCCCTACCTCTTCTTCCATCTGTTTTTCCTTTAAAACTGGACTAACTCCAGTTCCATATTGAAGGTAATCTCAGGTATAATCTCTTTCTACACTGGCCCATTATGTTTTGGGTTTATATCTTGGTCTCAAAGGAAAATATTTATTTCAAATTTTTGGAGGCTACTTCACTATTGCACCCAGGAAAATAAGGTCTCTGAGGACTGGGCCTGAAATTGTACCCCGCTGCACAAATGGTGTACCTGAGACATGGAGACATACCCGAGGCATACCTGAGATAGCTCTATTATTGAATGAATAAACCTAAATTCCAACTAGGGTCTCATGCCTTTGTATTAGTCAGGATTCCACCAGTGGGATGTCACAGAAACGCAACTAAAGCAGCTTAGGCCAAAAGGAGAATCATTGCCTGCCATACCTGGCAAGGACAGGGAGTTATGTCACTGATGACATGGGAACACAGGACATCATGCCGCCATGCTGTCTCTCACCACCTCTCATGCCCGCTTTGCTCTCCCCTCCTGCAGGGGAGTGTTCCCCCTGACAGTGGTTGCCAGTGCTCAGCGGTTCAGCCTACCCTGGGTAGCTTGCAGTCTGATTTGCAAAGTCTTGCAGTTTGCAAGACAATATCTGTTGCTACTACTTGGGGGACTGGGGTTCTGATATATTTCTGATCAAAATTTACTAACTCATTCCATTACTGGTAGAGCCAATCATAGATAGCTGAAGAAATCAATTAATTAGGGGATTATTAAAGAGAAGATGTAGAGGAAAGTGATAGGTTTGGTGGATGGATCTGGGCTTCATCCCCATCCTATATTTATTTACCTCCAAGAGTAGGAAGATTCACCCCGGACTGTGCTCATGGTCAGTGGTCACCAAGATATACTGTCCTTTACCAGTTAAATGTTATAATCTTTGTACTACTTCAGTTTGTAGTGCATTCATTATTTAAAAATTTTTAAAGTTTTTTAAATTGACATATAATAATTGTCCATATTTATCGGGTACACAGTGATGTTGTGATAAATACAATGTGTAGTGATCAGAGCAGGGTAATTAGCATATGCATCATCTCAAACATTTATCATTTCTTTGTGTTTTGTGTTGGGAACATTCAGTATCCTCCTTCTAGCTATTTGAAACTATATAATACATTATTGTTAACTATAGTCATCCTACAGTGCTATAGAACACTAGAACTTACTCCTATCTAGCTATAGTTTTGTATTCTTAACAACAGCAACAACAAACATAGATCTCACAGAAGTAAAAAGTGGAACAGAGATACAAGAGGGGGAGATTTGTTAAAGTATTTAAACTGTTTTTATCCAGCAAGAGCAAAAATGTATATGTCTAATTTGACTCCTCTAAATTGTTTACAATACAATATATTTAAGATTGAAAGCGAATAGTTTTCCATGACTTTATTCTAATCATCACATCATGGAACTTGCTATATCGAGGTTTGTGTGTAACCCCTACAATGTAATTTTTACATATGTATGAAAGCAAGAGCAAATCACTTTGGGTGAAAAGCATGTTAAGTTTAATCTTATTGCATATTTGGAGTGATGTCTCATTCCGGGAATATAAACTTCCTTAACTGCTGTTTCTCCATAAAGAAAGATTCACAAGGAATTGCATAATAAAAGTCCAACTTTATGAATAAAATTAAAATCAATCATACCTGGAAGACATAACACAAACTGTTTACTAACCAGACAAGAAATGGAAAATGGATCCCACAGTGAATGTTAATTTTTTTTTTCTTTTCTTTCCCCAATCAAATGCAGCTTGCTTTTAAAAGCATTTGTCTAAGGTTAGGACAGAAGTTTATACTCCTCTTTTTGAGGAAAAACCATTCCTTAATTTGCTGAAGTCGTGCTGTGCTTATTGATTTTTCATTTGCCTATACTAAAATAGGATACATATTCTTCAAGGTACAACTTAGAGGCAAGACAAGTATGTTTTCCATCATGAAGGTCAGGAGTAGATGTTAGCTCACTTGACCGAAGCAGGTGCTGAAGAAGTTTATCCATTTAAATAGCACTGTTTAAAAATGACTGGAACACTTGGCTGTTCAAACAGCACTGTTCAAATGAGGCATTTAGAGATGGCCCTGGGGGTTGGCTGTTCTACCATAATAATACTGAAGATCACTTATTGAGCATTTAAAATATATGTATCAATCAGAATAGCAGAAGAAAACAGATGGCATATCCCATTTGGGTAATTTGAGCAGAATTTCATAATAAATGGGAGTGTCTAGGATGAGTGCAGTACCTTGAAGCCAGCAGCGGGGCACCTTCACTAAAGCTAGGTATGAAAAGATAAGGATCTGGAGAGAGAGCTTTGCATGGTGAAGCAAGTGGGGTGCTTTCTTGGGGTGCAAAATTTAAGGAATCACTCTCAGGGTCCCTTCTCTGGCTCTTGCTCCCCCACCCCACCCCATTGGATGATCATTGCCACCTGGAGGTGTTAATTTCTCCATGATTCTGGTTCTATTACATCCTTAGATACAGCCTTGAGGAAGAAAGTAGGAAGACTAACAGAGGAAGCTTGTCACTTATCCTATAATGCCATCATTTTTTTAATTTCAAAATATTAAGGGGATACAAATGTTTTTGTTACATGGCTTGAGTCAGGGCTATAAATGTGCCCATCACTCGAATAGTGATCATTGTATGCATTAGGTGAGTTTTTGCCCCTCTTCTCCTCCTCCCTCCCTGCTGCTTGATTTCCAGGGACTTTTACTTTCTTCTGTGTATTTGGATGCCCACTGATTAGTTTCAATTTATTAGAGAGTACATGTGGTGTTTGTTTTTCCATCCTTGAAATACTTTGCTTAGGATAATGGTCTTCAATTCCTTCCAAATTCCCGCAAAAGGCATTATCTCATCTTTTTTATGGCTGAGTAGTACTCCATGGTATACACCACATTTTCTTAATCCACTCATAAATTGACGGGCACTTGAGTTGATTCCAGATCTTTGCAATTGTGAATTGTGCTGCAATAAACATTTGAGTGCAGGTGTCTTTTTGATAAAATGACTTCTTTTTCTTTGGGTAGATATCCAGCAGTGGAATTGCTGGATCAAATGGTAGATCGACTTTTAGTTCTTTGAGAAATCTCCATACTGTTTTCCACAGGGGTTGTACTAATTTGCAGTCCTACCAAATTAACAACCTAATACACATCTCAAGGAACTAGAAAAGAAAGATCAAACCAAACCCAAACCCAGCAGAAGAAAACAAATAACAAACATCAAAGCAGAACTAAATGAAATGATTTAAAAAAAAGTCAGTGAAACACAAAGTTGGTTCTTTGAAAAGATAAACAAAAATGATGGACCTCTTGCTAGATTAACAAGGAATAGAAGAGACTTGACCCAAATAACCTCAATGAGAAATGAAAAAGGAGATACTGCAACTGATAGCACGGAAATACAAAGCATCATCTGTGAATACTACAAAAATCTCTATGCACATAAACTAGAAAACCTAGAGGAAATGGACAAATTCCTGGAAACAAACAACCTTCCAAGACTCAATCAGGAAGAAACAGAACTGAACAGACCAATAATGAGCAGCAAGATTGAAGCAGTCATTAAAAGTCTTCTAACAAAGAAAAGCCCCAGATCAGTTGAATCCACAGCTGAGTAATATCAGACCTACAAAGAACAGGTACCCATGCTGCAGAAACTATTCCATAACATTGAGAAGGAGGGAATCCTCCACAACTCACTCTATGAAGCCAGTGTCACCTTGATACCAAAGCCAGGAAAGGACACAACAGAAAAAGAAAACCACAGACCAATATTCCTTATGAATATAGACTATAATACCACCATTGTGAATCTGTGCTCACTCATTAGAACTTCTGAGAGCAGAGGTAGGCTCAAGAGACATGGCCCCGGGGCCCACAGCCACACCCTCTCCAGGCCAAGCCCCCAGTGGAGAAGTGCCAGGCACACTCACCACCATCGTGTTATTATGCGTTCTCTTTGACTCCCACACCCGCGTCAGGACAAGTCCAGAAGACCTCTATTGCCTCAACGCAGTTAAACACATTGTTGTATCATGCATTCAGATGTCTACTTTTCTCTAATGGCAAAGATCAAAACCTTCTCTTTCAAGCTAGTGTCTCTATCACAATTTGTAATATTTATTTTGAAACTCAAAAGCTGGGTATTGTTTCTTCATTTCTATTTGTGTTTCTGCTGTCACAGCTCTACCCTGCACTGAGAGATGTGGGGGAAGCAGGGTTGGAGTAGCAGTTCGCACCAGTGCAAGAAGCATGGGTTAACATTGCAAAATATAATCTTCCCCCATGTAGGTATTTAGGAGTAAAAATCATTTGTTCCCAGAGGTCTTCAGTCTTGCCCCAAGTGCCTGCTTAGTGAAGAGGATGATGGGTCGACTTGCTCAATCTGTCCCTTCCCTGCAGTGCCCTTCACCTCCGCCCCACCCAGGGAGGGTCTCACCTTGCCGTTAGGCTGTTGTAGTGAGAATCTGGAGGGAAAAGAGAAGAGAGGAGACTGGAAAGGGGCGTATAAGAGGAAAAGCCGGAAGAATCTGTGGGATCTGGACAAAGAAAGCAACTGTGGTGAGTGAGACAACGGTGCTCAGAGCAGAGAAAGAAATGGGGGTTGTAAACAAACAGCACTGGAAATTGTGAATCCTTTTATGGTGTTCAGAGATACATATAAAGGACTCGAGCTATTTCTAAATGGCTTTTGGTCACCTGGATCATGTTCTTTTGACCACAGCTTCACTCTGGGCCTAAACCACGTGAATCACATCATGTCAGCGTTCCTCATCTCTCTGTCTCTCTTCTCCCACTTCTTTTCTTTCTCCCTTCCAAACTCTCCCCTTCTTCCCACCCTCTTCACCAGGATGCTGCTTTTTAAAGTGAGTTTTTATGTATTCATAGACTATACGGGCTGGAATATTATCCTACCCACAGGTTTAGACTGTGATGATGAAAGGAAAGGCATTATCTCAGATAGTTCTACTTGGTCTTAAAATTTTGGCTTTTGAATATTGTTTATCATCTGTTGTGTGTTGTATGTTACAATCCTAGTGAATGTAGCTAAGTCTTTCTTGATCTTACCTCGTTCTCTCTGCTGTGAACCTACAGACTCTAAGGGCCTTCCCTGGGCTTGGACTTGCTTCCGGCCCAAGCCAGTACAGGGCAGTATCAATAGCCCTTCTCCTTTGATTGATGCCTGCATTACAGTTTATGTTAGATTCCTTAGGCTACCAAAACAAATCACCACGAATTGGATGGCTTAAAATAACGGAAATTTATCCTTCCACAGTTATGGAGGCTAGAAGTCCAAAATCAATGTGTCAGCAAGGCCATGCTCCCTCTGAAGGTGTTAGGGAAGAATCCTTCCTTGCCTCTCCTAGCCTCTGGTGATTGCCAGCAATCCTTGGTGTTCTTTGGCTTATAGCTGCATCACTCCAATTTCTGCCTCTGGCTCTCCATGGCCTTCTTCCCTCTGTGTGTCTCCTCTTATAAGGACACCAGTAATTGGATTTATAGTCTATGATGATCCAGTAAGATCTTAACTAATTGCATCTGCAAAGATCCTATTTCCAAATAAGGTCACATTCCAAGATTCCAAGTAGACATGAATTTTAGGAGACACTATTCAACTCAGTACAGAAGTTAATGCCATGCAACAAGCACTTCATTTCTCCTTCACCCATAGGTACCACCACAGCCTGAGGTTGCCAACTCCATTGAATCCATGGTCAGAAATAGATATGAGAGTTAGGTGTGCACACTGCTCCTCTGGATAGATCCTACTATTAAAATGCAATGGTAGGCATTTGGCTTCCTCTGACACTTCAGCTCTCTCTTTCCGGAGAGGCATTCTCCCTATGAGTAGTGGGGGCATATTTAGCCAGGGCACTGTAGCAGAGTAACTTGTTGCAGTAATGGGGTTAAAATTCCACTGAGTAGCCACCTATCCAGTCAGGGCAAATCAACTCTAAGGCACAGTCCAGTTGATCCTCTTATCAAACACTTTGAGAATGTAGGCAAATTTGTTTGACAATACTATAAACATTTCTGTGGTTCCAATAAGGGAAAAGCCAAGCTCTTTGGAGCCAATTGGACTTAGTTATATTTCTATGTTTATGTGCTGCCTTGTAATACAAATTTATGGAACTACATTGACCTCCAAGGCAAAACCAAAAAGAAAAAGCCAGCAAAGGGCAAAGGAAAGTATCTCCTGCTATGTGGGCTTCAGAATTGAAAAATGTAAATAGATCATAGTTTTTCAGATTAATTTACAAATGAGAATAGAAGAGCAATGCTTCCTATATCTATGAGTTTGGCTGAAGTCTAGCTGTTGCCTTGAGGTTCCTTGACCCCTGAGTATCATTCCAGCCTGGCTTGAGGCCTATACTGTTGTCATTTTTTGCTGATGGCTGCCACTGGGGAGATAGTGATACCCAAAATAATCTTGGCTGGGTGGTAACTAAACCCATTCATTAAGGAGTAATCATAAGTTTAAGGCAGGGATTGCAAAATATGTCTTCTAGGGGCCATACAGGTAGACTGGGGGAAGACTGTGACCTCTAGAGTGGGTGAGTCCCTGCTCATTAGAGAGGATGCTACATATTTTTAGTAATTGTTACCCCATCAAAATGTCAGTGTCAGTACCAGTAGAGCCAGATATTAAAATTCTTTTTTATTTGTTTGAGACAGGATCTGATTCTGATGCCCAGGCTGGAGTGTAGTGACACGATCATAGCTCTCTGCAGCCTCCAACTCCTGAGCTCAAGCAATCCTTCCGCCTCAGCATCCCAGGTAGTTGGGACTACAAGTGCATGCCACTCTACCTGGCTAAGTTTTTAAAGTTTTGGGGGGGGGGGGATGAGGTCTTGCTATGTTGCCCTGACGGTCTCAAACCCCTGGCCTCAAGTGATCCTCCCACCTTGGCCTCCCAAAGTGCTGGGATTACAAGCATGAGCCACTGCACTCAGCCTAAAATTCTTTAAAGAAAAACAAAATCTCAACTTTTATGTAAAATTCCTGCCTTTTAAAATGTAGGTGACTAATTGAAATTCTTTAAAAACAAAGTACAGGTAAAATAATAGTAATAGCACTAATTCATAAAACCTGGCTTCTGCAAACATGTACTGATAAAAATTTCTCTCTCAAGATTTAGAAGAAAATATCCTGTGCTGGGTGGGAGCTTTCTATTTTCAATCATATTATTAATATTGTCAATAGGTCTGTATTCTAGA
>NW_012149052.1:70911-93113 GCF_000956105.1 Propithecus coquereli
TTTTTAAACATATCCATGAACTTTGGTCTAGGATCCAGAGAAGTTACTCAGAAATTCTCGGATTTTTTTGAGGATTGCTTTTAAGTTTTGTAAAGTGAGACCAGAGGGGCCTTTATTCTAGGGCTGATTTGGTCCACTGTTGAAGTCATAGCCTCCTGAGTACTCTACCTAGTGCCCTATGTGTCACGAGGTTTGTCCATCTGGCTGGTGGGAATAGGAGTGATCCCATGCCTTTGTGAGTCCCAGGGGTTGCTCTACCTGCTCCTTTCGGGTAGTTCTTTCCCTGGCCTTGATCTCTTCACATGCATGAACTGGTTAGTAAGTGGATCTCTGGAGCGCGCTCTCTCTCTCTTTCTCTCTCTGGGCATCTCTCTTTTCTCTAGTACTCTAGGCTGCAAACTCTGGGTGTCTTGGCCTTCAAAATTCTCATCTCCACTCCTCAACTAAAGGAGACCTCTGGCTTTGCCTGGGTTTCCCCTTCCTGAACTGTGGCCTGGAAACCCTCTCCAAGCTGTAAGCTGGGGCAGTGGTCAACCTCACTTGATTCAATCCCTCTGTCAGAGACCACTGTCCTGCACTATTTGTTATCTTATGTCTGGAAAACATTTTTTCACGTATGTTTCTGGTTATTAGTTCTTTAAGAATGAGGGGTGGGGTGGGAAGGAAGTGTAAATTAAGTCCCGCTATTCCATCTTGGTATGACGCAGGACATTGATAGCTTTTTGATTTTACCATCCTCTTGCTCAGCCACCCATGAAGTGGTTCTTTCAATGTCTTCTTCTTTTGTCCCTTAACAATGCCCAGTTCAGATTTCCTTCCTTGTTACATTGTCTCCAGTCCTTAAACAAACTGGAAATGAGAATAACTTTATTATTTTATTTCTAATCAATGACCAGGGCTAATTCACTTTTTCAATTGATATGTGTTGCTTATACATTGCCACATCAGTTACTACTTCAGTTTAGCATTGATTCCTGGCACCAACACACAACTTCCCCAAATCTGCCAACCTGTCTCAGGGTACAGCTGTGTCCCTGGAGCTTGAATTCACTTCTTGACACCACCTCTAGTATCTCCATGGCCCCATTCATCTGTGAGGTCTTCATATTGTTTGCATTCATTTGTATTCATTCAAAACCTACTGTGGAACATCCACTCATGTGGTTCCTGTGTTAGGCCCTGGGAATACAGTGGTGAGCCAAGAAGCCATCGCTCCTGTCCTCCTGAACTTAACCATATTACCAAGGTAAAAGACAATAACCAAATATTCATTGATATGTTTATAAGAATACAGTTCCAAAGACTTTCATTTCTTGCAATATTATACAATTCCTGTGCTGAAAATATTCTTCTGCTTCTGAAGACTTAAAAATGCTGCATAAAATTATTTTTCAAACACTTTTTTCTAAACCGTAGCTGAGCAGCCAATAAAGAGGACAAAATTATAGGTTAGATATAAACAAAAGTGTAATTGCTTTGAAATAAGCTAAAAGGGGCATCAAGGGCTGCATCCCTGGGATGCTAGAAGCTGGTTTTCAACAGGCCATGTATGCAAGAGGGACAGGAAACTCACCTGGAGCTCAAGGAGGAGAGATTAAGTTAGGAAACCTTACAGAGAGCTGGGACTCTAAAGAGTGATACCTCAAGGGGGTGAACTAACCACGACTCCATCCCACAGAATGTCCAGCCTCACTCTTATCTCTGGGTGTAGCAGAAAAAAGAAACACCTCCTCTGGGAATTCACTACTGCAGCCTTCAATCACCTAATATTGGGGCTTGGATTAAAATGTAAAGACCAAAGACCCTCAGGCCAAAAATTTAATTTAAAGCATTGCTGACACTTCACAGAAAAAAAATAAATGCAAATGACTCTAACATATGGCAAGATGATAAACTTCAGTCATAATAAAAGTACACTGAGATAATGCTTTGCACCTACTGAATTGGCAAAAATACCAGAGTGCCCCTTTCTCCACTGCTGGTGTGTGGGGGAGGAACAGACATCCTCATATATTGCTGTTACAAAATGCTTCAACCCCAGTAGAGGAGAATATCTAGGAAAAAAAAATTTGCATTTCCCTTTTACATATCAATCCCATTTCTAGGCATCTATCCCAAAGATATGCCAGAAAAACTACAGATTGACATCAATATGTGCATAAAAATTATGCCTTTATTTGTAATAGCAAAAAAACTTGAAAGAACCCTCACGTTCATTAAGTACTACATGAATAAATGACTATAATAGAGTACTAGGAATTTGACTGAATATAAATAAAAACTCTGCTGTATGTTGTTTGTATTAGAAATATAAGGACTTAAAATGATTGAAAGTAAAACAATAGAAAAAGGTACATCAGGCAAGCGTATCTCTCCCACAGGGAGGTGGGAGAGAGTAAATACATAAATTTTAGACAAAAGAGAAGTCGATACAAAAAATATTATAAGAGAGAAAGAAGATCACAGCATATTAATAAGTGATTAATTTTGCCAGGAAGATATAACATTTCTAACTTTGTATACACCTAATACTACAGGTTACAAATATACAAAACAAAACTTAACAGAACTCAGGGAAAATTTGACAAATCCACCGGCATAGTAGAAGATTTTTAATAATGTGCTAGATTTTTAATAACATGCTCATGGTTAGAGCAAGCAAAGAAAAATCATAAAAATGGAGGCAGGGACAGCTACTTTCCTTCTGATATCTGGGTTATTTTTCTTTTTTTAAATGGATACTTGGCTATCCAGAATAAATATCACATTCCCAACTTCTTTGTTACCCAGGTGTGGTCATGTGACCAGATTCTTGCTAAAGGAAAAAGTATTGAAGTGGCAAGTGCACCTTCTGGATCATGCCCTTAGAAGGAAAAGGTGGGCCATCAAGGTCCCTCCTGTCTCTATTCCTCCTGAGTGGAATGGAGATGTGAAGGTGGGAGCTAGGGATGGACCATAAGATGGAGGCATGTGCCCTTCCATGGAGGGGAAGAGCAACAAAATAGAAGGAGTATGGGCCCCTGACCCTATACACACCTTGGATCATTCATGTGGAAACTGCTATGTGAGAAGGAAATAAACTCTTATCTGGTTTAGCCACTGTTAATTTTGAGTTCTTGATACCACATCAATAGCCTAATGAATGTGTATTTATACCCTGGAAGTGGAACTGAAGGAACAGAATCCCAGTGGCATTTCCTTGAAAAGTGCACTGTGAACTCTGAGAATGCTGGCACAGCAGGCTGGAATCTGGGGGCCTGCAGCAAATCATTTTGTAAATCTATCTCCTGGGATACTTTGGCAGGTTTTCCACATGCTGACACAGCCCTCCCTTTCAATCCCTCGAGTTTGAATAACTTCAAGGTAGCTGCCAATAGGTTGATGCAGAATGGCATTGGCAAAGCACAGAGATCATTAATAAAACTCCAGAATTAGAAAACTCTGCTTTGATTAGTGCTTTCCAACCTTGTCCACATCATGCACTTATAATGTACTACAAGATTTGTGTGGCCATAGGCATATGTGAATGAAGCGACTCATGGTCAGTGGTGACCAGCCTGCGTGCTCCGGCCATCCCAAACAAGGGATAAGGGGAATAATATCTTGTATGTTTTTGGAACTTATTTGTGGCTAACCAGTATACCCAACACACTGCTTCAATAGCTCTGTTTTACATAAGATCTTTGGCTGTGGTCACTCCGACATGGAATTGACCAGAAGCAAGAAGTCTGAGACGCCTAAGGGAATTTTGCCAAAGAACCTACACACCTAACCTGCAAAAATCTGTGCTTTTTCTCTCCTTTAAAGAGTTGAGCCCCCAAATCTGCATGAGCAGAAATTGCTTACAATATTACTGCCTCCACAAGGAGGGTGCACTTTCCAAGAGCCATTTCCATGTGGCCACAGGACACGTAACAGACAGGGAAGCACCTTCTAATGGCAAAGCCATAGGGCAAAGAACAAAGGAGTTTCTGCCAGAAACATAAAACAATAGCTGCCCCACAGGCTAAGCAAAAATCTTCTTCCACTGCCAGGACAGGAAAACTGCACAAAGCCTGCCTAGCATTTAACTTTTCCTATGGAGGAGTAACAGCTGGGGGTCACCTACATTCCCTTTTCTTAGTGAGGAGTTTTGATTGCCATTATCTTATTCATCCTCCACCACTGGAGGGTGAACATATAAATATCCTTCCTTGGCAGATGCTTGGGTCCTAAGGCCAGACCTGATGGAGTGAATGGGGCATCACCCAGCAATGCCATCCTTCTACATGGGATTTCAGGGAGGAATTGTTGTCCCTAGGGAAGGAATGTTGGGTTACGTGTGGTAAGAAGTGTGCATGCACACGTTTGGGTAGGTACACTAGGTAGCAGCCCAGGATTGCTGATTCTTAGACTATTTTGGGAGAGAGACATACTTCTACCTTGTATAAGCCACAGATCTGTTGGGCCTTTGTTCTAACAGCTTGCCCTATAATCTTAACAGAGATACTAACAGAAATATAGTAGATTTGAATAACCCAACCAGAGAGCAACAGAAGATTTGTACCAAAATAGTCATAGGAGCTATTCTTAGACTTTTAAAACACTATAAACAATCCAAACATCCATCAAAACAGAATGGATAAACTCATTGTAGTTTATCACACAGTGGAATATAAAACAGAGAGGAATAAAAAGTAAACAAACCACATGAATCAACCATGCTACAAGCATGATGTCAAGTGAAAGACAATTATAGAAAATGCATGCAGAATAATTCCATTTATGTAAAATTTTAAATGAGACAAAGCTAAAAGATTTATCGTTTAGGTATACACATAGATGTGGTATAACCATGGAATGGTTACCTTTATGTGTCAACTTGACTGGGCCACAAGGTGCCCACATAGTTAGTCAAACATTATTCTGGATGTTTTGGTGAAGTGTCTTTTGGATGAAATTAACATTTAAATCAGTAGACTTAGTAAAGCAGATTGCCCTCTAGAATATAAGTGGTCCTCACCCAGTCACTAAAGGCCTGAATAGAACAAGTAAGAGGGAAATTTTCCTGCTTGATGGCTTTCGTATTGGGACATCAACTTTTTCCCTGACTTTGGAGTCTATCTGAAACATCAGCTCTTCCTGGGTCTTGAGCCTGCAGCCTTCAGACTGGAACTACATCATGGCTCTCCTGGGCTTCAGCTTGCTGACTCACACCACGAATCAGTACTGCTTAGTGTCTGTTGTAATTGTATGAGTCCATTCCTTACATCATATCTATATATCATATATATATTTTATCATATATATATCATCATATATATATTTTATCATGTATATCATCACATACATATTTTATCATATATATCATCATATATATTTTATCACATATATCATCACATATATATTTTATCATATATATCATCATATATATATTTTATAGATATAGGAATAGATATAGATATATCCCATTGGTTCTGTTACTCTGGATAACCCTAATACAACCATTTAAAAAAAAATAAAGCAAGAATGATCAGCCAAAAATTCAAGGTAATGATCACATTTGTTAGAAACAGAGAGGAAGATGCTCTCCGGAGGAACACACAGGAGGCTGTAAGATTCACGACAATGCTGTATTGCTTTCTCTGGGTGGTGAACTTCATGAATTTTCATCTTATTGTTAGCCTTTAGAATGTACTCTCATTATATATCCTTTTTATATGTATATTTCACAACAGTTTTTTAAATTTAAGAAGTTGCAACTTTGAAAGTGCTTTGAAAAGAGAGGATAAAGCTTCCATGGGCACCTGGAGGAAGGTGGTCAGGGAGGATATTAGCGATTGTTCCTGTCAGGCCTTCTGCATCGGTAAGTAATGTTCATCGTGTTTGTATTCTGGGCATATAAAGGACTTCCAAATAAAAACAACTTTGTTCTTTCTCAACTTGCCGTTCATTAGGGAAAGAAGAGTTCAGTCTTGCCTTGAAAGTGGCTGTAGTTCAGCAACTCCAAAAACAGAGTGGAGCACCACTGTGTGCCCCTAAGTACACACTGAGGTCATATCCTTCATACCCACACAGAGCAGGTATTGGAACTTTTCCCTTCTGTAATAGGGTTTCAAGATTCTTTGGTTAATTCCACTAGGATTATCTCAAACAAGAAAACTTTTAGTCACCCCAAAAGATAAATGATTAGAAGAAAGCACATGGGAAAATCATTGAGTCAAGAGTCAAGGGAAGTAAATTCATTCATTCAGTATTTCCCATCTAGTCATAACTCATTAACAAAAGAGTTTAAAATCCCAAAATTCTTCCCGGAAGTGTGGGATGTGAAGATGGATGCTACAGTAAGAATATGAAATTATCTTGCAAACTAACTTTGGGATGGGAAAACACCTGCCCTCTATCGTGGAAGTTGGTAGAAAAAGTGTATTTGATGCAGAGAAATACATTACTAGCCAATCTATTTATTGGAGCAATAAAGAAAACAAGAAAAAGACCATTGTCTTTTATGTGGCTATTAGTGGTATTTGTGTGTCTATGTGTGTGGGGTTTGGGGAGTTGCTGATACAGCAAAATGAGATTATCTATCATTTATTAAATGCCTACCATGTACCCAGTCACTATGCTAACCACTTTAGCCATATTGTCTCTTATTTTTACAAATACCCTATGGTGTTGTTTTTATTACCCCTATTTGACAGAATTGGGTTCATCATCTCTCCCAGATCTGAGAAACATCCCTGGCTTGGAGCAGAAAGTATAGCACTAGCTGCCTACTCCCTCATGCCTGGGGAGGAGCACTAACGTGCCTTTGGTAGGGTGCTACTTATACCAATCTGGATTAAAAAGCCTTATTCCTAAGTAACTTGTCCAGCAACTGCATCAGCTGAACAATTCTCCCTTGCTCCTTGCCTACATGCCTAAGTACTGCCTTTTCCCACATCCCTTTTTTCTGCTTTGCATTGGGTACTGAGGAAGCCTCCTTACCTGAGTATCTGTTTGCTGTTATGTTGGATGATCCTTCACCTTTCAGATGGAGCTTCCTGGTAGCTCTTGCATAAGACCCCCAAAGAATGGGTCTCTGCTCCTTCCTCTCATCTCATTCTATAGTAAGCAACTGAGGACAGCACTAAAGACAAAGTCCAAACTCCTTAATACAGGCTTATATAGAAGGAGAGTTTATTTAGGTACCGCTTTGTCATCTTATGTTAATTGTATTTTGGAAGCTCAAAAGAGCGAAAAGCTAAACACTTCCTCCGTTTGTCTTCTGGAAAGACAACCAAGTGTCTCTCTTCTGGACTCTTAGCCCTAGTAATAGTGGAGATTAATAATTCTATTGCGTTTCTAGAATGTCGCTAAACATACCCTGGGATGGCTTTGTTTGGGAGGCATTGGTCTGTATAAGAGAGGATAGAAACAGAGATACTTTGAGAAGAAGAGGAATTTGACCCAATCCCAGAGGGAGAACCAATTCTTGGTGAAGCTGGGGATACAGCTGAGTTGTGGGTTTCATGGGTGGTGGGGACCAGGCCTCTGTTTCTATCCAAGGCCATCGGGGGCGGCAGGACCTCGGATGCACGTGTGTTCTGTAGTGCTAGGTCCTGAGTCCTGCATCTCGGGGCCTGTGGGAAATGTGCCTGTCTATGCAGTATTGACCATGGACAAGTGTTGCTGCTGTTCTTCATGTGGAGAGTGGAGGGAAGACACAAAGTACAGAGCAGCAGCCAGGATAAACAAAACAGCAGAGGGGCCTTGTCAATTTTTCTGGAAATTTGGACACTCCAGAATTCAAGTACGAGGTAGAGGAAAGAATCACAAAGTTGGAATTCAGCATAAATATCCCTCAATCCTTAGCAAACAGGAATTGAGCCACTTTTTAGAATTCCTAAATATTTTTTAAATGATTTTTATTGCATTTCCAGAATTCTGGTGCAAATTTCTGTCTCCCCAGCTTTGCTCTATTCTTTTACCAACTTGTATTTTCCCTTACTCTAGTTTGGCTAAAAATTTTCAATTTTTAAAGCACACCATTAATTTCCTTGACTCCAGATGCTGGCATTTGTCATCATCTCTGTTTGAAACACTTCTATCTTCTCCTTCCCACCCTCAGCGTGCACACACACACACACACACACACACACACACACACACACATGCCCTGACTCAATATCTCAATATGCTGTCATCCTCAAGTGGATAGAACTCAGGAACCAGGCCATGTGGTCCTAGGGTTGATGGTAAACCTGTCTATTCTGTTTCGCTTGTGTGGCTGACTAGGAATTTGTGCCTGCTTGATTTGGTCACTGTTAAATATAGCATAGAAAACTCACTCACAAAAAATAAAATTTGTGTGTCGCCCTGATTTGGAAAGGAACAAAAGTGCTAGCTGAGTTAAAAGAACCTTATACTGAAATACGATTCCAATCAAAGTCGAGAAATACTTTGAACCAAAAGACTGTCACTTGCCTTTTGTTATAAATCTGATGCACTAGCAAAGGCCTTGAATTGTTCAGCTCCGGTTACATATCCTTAAAGAAGTCCTCCCTAAGGAGCTATTTCAACCTTTTTTTATATAACACTCATTATAAATTAATTCTCCCTGACAACTAACTAGGGAAATATTTTAATCTAGGTAGACAAAATTATACTCTTCCAAAAAGCCACCGTGCATTCTACGTTCTGTTATTAGAAATGATTTTATTAAGGTTCAGGAGTGATTCACAAACTAATGTTGTCTCGATGTTTTTAATACACAATATAGTTGCTGAGGTTATCTACCAAATTAGTCCCCTTTGGTACATATTAGATTGGGAGCATCTTGGGGAATGATGGTGAAATTGAACCTTGTTTCATGTTTTGATTACCTGTATTATTATCACTTTTGCCCCGAAAGGCTTTAAAAAATTAAATTTTTCTTGGGAATAGAATGAGAGTAAATATTATTCTTCTGTGCAGACATATAAGTGTAAAAATAAAACAAATGTTTCAAAGAAACCAGACAATTCTGCCTGTGGGAGATTTGTCTTCTTGTCAGAAGCTTGCAAATTAGCTTTGCTACGTTAAAATCAAATAATACACATTTCAGTAGAGGGGATGTTGGAAAGAAGTGGAATTATATTTCTGTGTTCCACACATAAACATCATCGAATAATTCACTGGTTGCTGAACAGTTGTTCCTTTTGGTAGGGATTTTGCCAGTGTGTTTTGTAGCTCTGTGATTCTCTTGAGCAAAGCGATAATGGTGATGAATGTCTATTTTGAATTAACTCCTATTACAGTGAAGTGCCAGTTGATCTGAGTTCTTTTAGTCATGACAATTCCAATGTATCTTATTCTTTTTATAAAAATCTGGGGAATACCTAGTTGAAATGCTACAACTGACAAGAAATACACTTCCCTGGAGATAAAAGATAGATGGGAATCATTGAATTGAATTTTGAAATGTCATTGTCAGACTATGCTGGACAGCCTGCCATCACTCAAGTGCAAACTCTCTCCCTAGTCTGTCCTCTTCGTTTTCAACACAAATTCTATCCAAGGCTGAGTCTTTGGAACCTACCAAAGACAAACGACATGGATTTTTATATCTCTCTGAGTCTATTTATGAAAGAGCTTTGATCCTTATAAATAAAAAGTGAATATTACACTTTTCTGAAAATACCTTGAATCATAAACTGTTTAAGAGTTAGAAGAGACCAGAAAGATTGTTTACTTTATTATAACAAGACTGGCCACAGGAGGTGACATCATTTGCCAGTTTGTTGTTGGAAAAGCCTAAGTTGGAACTTAGCACAATTTATCTACATTAGTCAGTTGGGACTGTTATAACAAATGACCATAGACTAGGTAGCTTAAATAACAAACATTCATTTTTCATAGTTCTGGGGGCTGGGAAGTCCAAGATCAAGATCCAGTGTCCGGTGAGGGACTGCGTCCTGGTTTGCAGCCAGATGGCCATCTTCTTACTGCGTCCTCACGTGGAAGAGAGCAGAAAGAAAAGAAGCACGCTCTCTCCTGTCTTTTCTTAAAAGGGCAGTAATCCCATCATGAAAATTCCACCCTCATGACCTAATTACCTCCCTATCTCCAAATACCATCACACTGGGTATTAGGGTTTCAACATATTAACACGATATCCTCTAAGTACTGCTGTATCTCATGACTATTAATATGTAATGTTTTCATTATTATTTACTTCTAGACATTCTAATTTCCATTATGATTTCTTTATTAGAGAAGTGAGAATTTCAATTTCCAAATATTTAGGCTTGGTTATGTTTTCATTTTTAATTATATTTTATATTGAGGTATAAATTGCATATAGTAACAAAAGAAGTGAATTCCCTACTTTATAAAACTCATATTCTAGAGCTAGATAATATACTAGTTATTAAAAGTAAGATAATTTTAGATCACGATACAACTATAAAGCTGGTAAACTAGGATGTGTGGTAGACATTATATGAAAAAATAGTTTTATAGCAAAGTAGTCTGGGGATATGTTGTGTACTATACAACCTCTTCTTGGAGATTCACTGTGTATATTAACACATACAAGGATGTGAAACAATGTAGAATTAAGCAACCTAGCAATTGTTTTCATGTATTCCAAAATTATTTAACCAGCTATCTGTTTATAATGTTGCTCCAAATGCAGCAGGTAATATTGGTGTCCTGCTCAAAATTCCAGTATGCACCTGTAACTACAAGCAACTGAGAGCTTTCCCTCGATTCACAGGTGAGAAGGCTGGAAGTGCTAGGGATTTAAGGCCCTTGGTCCTTAAGCATTGATGAATGAGTGTTAGATGAGATAACTTTGGGGCAGAAAGTGTATTCTTTAGTATCTCTCAGAGTGCCCCAGTAAGACCAGACCCAAGTTCCCAAGTGGAAACCTGCTTTATAATGCGCATTTTCTTGACTTTCTTCCCTTTCTTGTCTCATTCCTCCATTCTTTACTGGTGATCCTAAGAATTCAACCCCCCCCCCAAAAAAAAAAAAAAAACAATTAGCAACTCGAATGATTCCGGTGTTCTGAAAAACCCAGAGTTTTAGGAATGAAACTATAAAACATTGGTCTACCATCATAATTTCACGATTTACTTTACTTTTTATGAGGGATTAGAGGAATTTATTTATATCTAAGAAATAAAAAAAAACTATAGAAAAGTCAGCAAATAAATTTTATCCCAGCAGAAAACTAACGGTCCCTCATTTTACTTTTGGAAAACCTGAAATTTTTAAAAAATCTTTTTGCTTTAGCATGCTTATAATTACAGAATATTGTATTTCCTAATGATAGAGCATGGAGTGTTCAATAACAAATGAAGACCCTGATGCTCTCTGTGAAGAACATATCTTGAGTTGTGGTACAGAAGAATGAAGAAAGTGCATTTTCATTTTATATTTATACTAAGTATTTTCTAAAGAAAGAACAACTGCCCAATTTTAATTAAGTACCCAATTTAAAACTCCTTAAAAAGAAAGAAATGAGATATATGGAATTGACAGCCATCCTTCTATGTTTCAGTTGCTACTTTTTGAGGCAGTCCTACCTAGCCCTCTGTCCCAACAACTTGGTACTTAACATTCAGAAAGTGAAACGTCTAGAAACAACAAATCAGGAAGAATGTGTGTGCATGCCTGCATGCATATGTACATGTCCTTGTGTGTTTGTTTTGGGATTTGTGTGTTTACATATACATGAAGTAAGGGGGGAAAGCACAGATGTGGCAGTGTGGCATTTCATCCTGGAAAGTGTACCCTCCCCTGAGGACAGCACAACGAAGGTGACAGAAGGAAGAGTCCTAGCAGTGATTCATGCTGAGATTGTTGCTTTCATAAAACCCAGTTCTCATATCAGGCATAGCGAAGAGGAGAATAGAAGGAATGGAGTGAACAGTGGACACAAATTTCTGCTGTGGGATCTGCATGTAAGGCCTTAATAATTTGGGGGTAATTCTAGGCACATAGTAAAATATGTTGGGGCCTGGATTGTGGGCTCAGGAATCCCTGTGAATGAATGAAGTGTCACAGATGAGCAGCTGGAAAGATAACTGACTCCTAGGAGTAAATGATTATAACTGTAACCTCTCTACCAAAAAAAATCAATAGCATGAGTATTTTATTCCCTTAATTGGGTTTAAATCCAAAAATAGCATAGCAAGACTTTAAGTTTCAAAGGAAACACAGAGGAAAAAAATCTCTTTTTCAGACATCTATAAAAGGATGTTATATAGAATGAAGCCAGATAATTGCCACTGATTCTCTTATTAGGATCCCACTAGTACTGTCTACTGGGTCTAAATCCTCTAGGGTCTCAATCCTGCACCCACAAGTTATTATTCGTGTTTCCTTAGCAAGTGACTTTATCTCTATGCCTGAATTCCTCTGTCTATAAAAATGTGGGAGGGAGTATAAAAACAGTATCTACCTCATATTCTAAGGGATATGAGTTAATATTCATTAAATGTTTGATTAGAGCCTGACTGGTAGTATTATAGAATTGTTAGACCCCACTCGTCCAAATTTCCTCCAGCATCTATGTAACTTCAAAGTGCTTGCTTACACAGCAAATTGAGTTAATAAGAAAGAAAATGCTAACTGGCTTTATTTTCTCATTGTTACTTCTCCACCTCCAGGAAAGAGATTTGACATTTTGTTTCTCTAAAATGTCCCCCAAGGGAAAGTATGGTAGGTTGTCTTATTGTTCCAAATTTTCAATGCCTCTCTCAGTGAATAAAGTACTTCCCTACCTATCAGCGTCAAGCTTGGCCTTGTGATGCTTTGGACAATAAATTGTGAGCAGAAGTGATGTATGCGAGGTCCAAACAGAAAGTTGAGGGTCGTTTCATGGTTGTGGCATTGCTCTTGAGGCCAGATAGGGGCAGCTCCGGCAGGATGGATCCACTAACGAAGAAGACATGAATAAGATCCATATCCAATCTGCAACCGAAACCAACCTTCGGGGCAAGAAACCAACGTTTGGTTGTAGGCCCACTGAGAGTCTGATGTTTGTTGGTACAGCATAACTTGCCTAAGCGGACTGATAAAAGGGAGGATGGAAAAAGTGTTAGTTGGGAAAGAGGCAGAAACTGTTTACCTGGGGGAGGGAGAAACTGTCCAAGACAGGAAAAGTATGTTTTTTCAGGGACCCACACCTAATCCCTCTACCCTGCGATTTCTCTGCCTGGAGTAGAGGACTAACCTGAGGAAAACAAGCAGCTTGATACATTTAAGTAGGAAAGAAGAAATGCTGGTCATATGAGCTTCTAGCATCCTCAAAGATGCCCTTGGGTACCCATCGTCAAAGGACCAACCACGTTGACTTGTCTGCATAGGCGAATTACAATGATCACCATGGGTCAAAAGCTACAGGGGTCTCCCTGAAAGATCTGGACTGTGTAAGACCTACCCCAGGACTTTACCCTAATCCTGATGAAATTAGGATCCCCAGGAATGACTGAGATTGAATTTCTCTCCACCCTAACAAGATTAGAAATTTGATTTAGCAGAATAACTAATATAGAATCTTACATGTAATTCTGGTAGCTGTGAGTCCATGCCTACTGTTTGCTTGATTCCAGAGACAGCACTTAAATTTTAGAAGCTTCTTTTGAAAAACATGGGTGTTTTTAATATTAGCAAGTATATTTCCTAGTACTGAAGCAATAACTAAATTAGGAACCTTTATAGCATAGTCCCTGTGGCGACTATGCCATGACAATTTCCAACATGGCAATTTATTACTTATCATTAATGTGTACTAAATAGTTATTGTTTTATAGGCTTATAATCTTTATCTTCTCAACTCTCTTGAGAACTTTCTGGCTTGTTGACCTATATCCAACCAACTTTCCTCACTTAGGGAGCTGATTTTTAACTTCTTAATTTGCATTTCTACATCCACCAGTTTCTTCTGCTATTAAAATAATCCCAAATTCATTCATTCTATAGAAAGCAGCTGACTATTTTCTGTGTGTATGAAGATATTTCTGGTAAAGTAGGCTGTTAATATGAGAGTAGCACAGCTGAGTAATCAGATTGGCAAGAGCCAGTTCCCATCAGCATAGAAACATGCTATTATTTTTTCCATCTCTTATTTCTTCAACATTATTAACAAATGCTTTTCTGACCCTGCTTTCTCCTAAAAGCCAATATACCATTTCTCTGACTTACCTTTATACCAAAACTCCTCGAAAAATGTATCTATTCTTACTGTTTGCAATTTTCTTGCTTCTTTCCTAATCCCACTCCCTTGCTTAACTCCACTCAGATTGCTGTTACCAAAAGTCACTAATGGTCTCCACGCTGTGTAACCCACTAGTGAACTTTCAGCCCCCACCTCATTTGACTAGTAGCAACATGATATGTGATCACTCCTCCTGGAGCTTCTCTTTTTACTTGGCTCCTGTTACACCTTCCCTTGGTTTTTCTTGTACCTCCCTGGCTTCTGCTGCTCAGACTCCTTTGCCAGTTCTTCTTCTCCATCTCTTGATGTTGAGGTGCTCCAGGGCTCAATCTTGTATCTCTTCTCGTCTCTACACTTTTCCTTTCTACTCTTTCGATGATCTCATCCAGTTTCCTAGTTTCAGAAACTCTTTATGCTGCTGACTCTAAAACATTTATCTTCAGCCTGGACTTCTCCCCTGACTCACATATTCAACCACCTTCTCAAGACCTTCCATTAGATGTCTTACATGCATCACACATTTAACCAAAATCAGAATGCAGGTCTTCACCCATAAAATCTCTCCACCCGTATTCTTTCCCATCTCAGTAACTGTAAACTCCTTCCTCCTAGTTGCTCAGACCTTAGCCTTACCTTGGACTCCTCTCGATGTCACCCTATATCCAATCCCTCAGGAAGTTCTGATGGCTCTACCTTTAAAACATCGAGAATTCAACCACTTCTTATCACCAATGTGGTCCAATCTACCATCATTATCTTTGGCTTAGAATATCACTACTGCCTCCTAACTGGTCCCCCTGCTTTCAGTTTTCCCTTTCTTGTAGTCCACTAACAACAAAGCAACCAGAATGGTCCTGCTAAACCTGGATCAGATTATCTCACTCTTCTGCTCAAAATCTCATAATGGACCTCCATTTCTTTCAGAGTTCAATCCATAGTCCTTGCAGTGCACAGCAAGTCCCTCCTGGCGCCCTTATCTCTCTGATTACATCCGTTACCCCATGCTCCCTATTCACTTTGCTTAGCCACCTGTCCTCTTCACTGTTCTTTAAACATATCAGGCACATTCTTGCCTCAGGGCCTTTGCACTGCCTTTTCCCTCTGCCTAGAAGCCTAGAGGGCTTTCCCACCAAATATCTGCTGGGCTCACTCCACATTTCCCTCAAGTCTTCGCTCAAATGTCTTCTCACTGATGTCTATTGATCCTCATAAATCTTGACATCTCCATCTAAAATCGTAACTCTTTTTGGCATTCCTGGTTTCCCCTGTCCCTTCACTCTTTACTTGGCCAGAGTACTTACCCCATTGTGACATACCATATCATGTCTTATCTATTGTGTTTGTTATTTATTGTTTGTGTTCCCTTAGGAGAATGTGAGGGCCAGAAATTTTGTTGCTTTTGTTCATTGAACACCTAGAACAGTGGTTGTACAGTAGTCCCCCTTATCAACCAGGAATACCTTTAATAACCCCCAGTGGATACCTAAAACTATGGATAATACCAAACCCTATATGGTATATACTGTTTTATCCTATATTGTACATAGTACCTATGACAAATTTTAATTTATAAATTAGGCACAGTAAGAGATTAACAACTTTAACAAATAATAAAGTAGAACAATTATAACAATATGCTACAATAAAAGTTATGTGAATGTGATCTCTCTCTCTCTCTCTCTCTTTCTCTCTCTCTCTCAAAATATCTTATTGTACTATACTCATCTAAGTATGGACCGCAGTTGACCATGAATAACTGAAGCCACAGAAAGCAAAATTGCAGATAAGGGGGACTACTGTATATATCGGAGGCTCAATATATATTTGTCAAGTGAATTAATGGATGAATGAATGAAGTGCAGTACAATGTACTAGCAGTCACAGGCCGGAACCAAAGCCCCTATTCTCAGGTTTGGCTGACCTTCACTTTAGAAAGTTAGCCTATATTGGAAGCTCTGGCTTCCCTGTGGCTGGACCAAACACGTGCATGCCCCCAAAAGTAAAGGCCTCCCTAAATCCTGTGCCCTGGGTGTCTCACTTACCTCACCTAGTCCCAGCCCTAGCCAAATCTGGTAAAGTCTATTCCTCGACTGAGTGTGTCTCAGTAGAGACAATGATAAAGAAACAATGAAGTGTATCTGAGTGAATTTAAAATTTTATTCCCCATAAATTTTGGCACATACTTTTTTTTCATATAGTAGGTACTCTATTGATCAGAACAGAAATAGGGAAAAGAATCCATTTTCTTCGGGGAACATAGGTGCTTTCATGAAGGGGAAAACTGTAATTATCTTATTTTTTTAAGGTTATTTGGGTCCACAAAAAGACGAGTTGTGAAATTGTGCATTAATTTTTGGAAAACATTAGAATATAATTATCTTCTCTACTTGCTACTGTTAGACTTAATATTCAAATTCAATTCAGCTCAGTTCAGTTTAATTATTAACACTTTGCATCTCAAATATGCAAAGGTCATTTGGTTATCTGGGAAACTCTTCCCAGGCTTTAAGAGTTAATATTCAAAGACTAGCTGAGAGTGGCAAGCACATAGGCATGTCATTTACACATTCAGAAACCCCAAAAGGATCCATTATGTGACCTCCTACTTCAACCTCTCAATATAAAGATTTCTAAGGAGAAAAGGAAATACCTTGAGTTTTTATTTATTCATTTGCTTGTTTGTTTCCTGCTGTAGTAGCAATTGCCCCAGAGATCTGGAACTTCAATATAGAGGAAGCTTACTCGTCTACCAAATTAAAAATCCTTCTGATTGCTTTAATGTGTGTGGTTTTTATCCTTTTGCTTCCATTTAAGTTGCAAACTGAAGTGGCATTTATAGCGCCATAGCATTATAATTAATATTAATTACAAATGGCAATAGCCCTAGAGTGAGGAGGTGGTGTGGGAGGAAGCACACTTCAGCATACTCATTAAAAGCCACCTATCACTGTCCTCCCTGTGGCCGCAGTTCAGTGTAATACAGCACTCAGTGGAAGTGGGCCACCATGACGTGCAGAGCCCTGTGCTCCTTCTCAGAGCCTAGTCCTTCATTCATATGTGACCTGAACAACCAAAGAATAAGCCTACCTCTTTCTCCTGGCATCACCTTCAGCCATGCATGGACTATTTCTGTCCTTTGTAAAAATGAGGGACCAGACGTATAGACTCAGAAAGACACCATGGGCTATTGTTGATTTTTCTAAGTGTCTTTGTAGAGAGGGCCCTACAGTGAAAAATCCAGCAGGAGTGTATGTTTGTAAATACTTTTTATATCCCAAGTAGAACAAGAAAGAGGGCACTGTGGGATTGCAGTTTACATTTGGATTATTTATTTATATGTTAAACATAGACCTCCTGGGAAAAGTGTTGCTTCTAACTCACATAGTGGGCCAGAATGGCCCAACTGAAGCCAGTACACATCCCTGCTCAACAGACTTGGCAACTCAGTCACTCACTGTCAAGCAAATGGGTTTGCCTTCCGATCCCAGGTTCTAACCAGACTCCTTGAGTTTCTTAAGTGGATGCTGATCTTAGCTCTGTGCCTAAAACACAGATCTGCAATAAACTTATCTGCACATAGATCTGCTCTGCCACTTGCTAATTTTATGACTTTAAACACACGGCTTGATGACTCTAAATCTGTGTTCTCATCTGTAAAATAAGGGTAATGATAGCTCTTATCTCATATGATTTGTCTCCAGACCAAATCCATGTAAAGAGTTTGACTCAGTGCTTGGCATAGAATAAGTAATTAATAAGTGCTAGCTACTATTATAATTTCTTACTGGTACCACAGAACAACTGTGTTAGTCTGTTTTGCACTGCTATAAAGGAAATACCAGAGGCTAGGTAATTTGTAAAGGAAAGAAATTTATTTGGCTTATGGCTCTACAAGGGGTATAAGAAGCATCTCGCTAGCATCTGCTTCTGATGAGGGCCTCAGGGAGC
This sequence comes from Propithecus coquereli, assembly GCF_000956105.1. Lineage (NCBI taxonomy): Eukaryota > Metazoa > Chordata > Mammalia > Primates > Indriidae > Propithecus > Propithecus coquereli. The sequence continues at coordinate 89,027 of NW_012149052.1, forward strand.
TTCCAATCAAGGCAGAAGGCAATCAGCTGTCCTGTGAACTATAATAATAAAGTGAGAATCTCTCATTAGAGTTATCTCTAGGAGAGCACCAAGCCCCTCATGGGGGATCTGCCCCCATGACCCAAACACCCCCCACTAGATCCCACCTCCAACACTAAGGATCAAATTTCAACATGAGATTTGGAGGCCAAACATCCAAACCATATCAATAACTGCTTCCCAGTTAGTTTTCATAAAGACAAATCTAAAATTCTGGTAAAGCTAGAGATTTTTTGGTCTCTGCCTAGTTTCAGTTCACTCAAAGATTTACATGTATGTGGTTGGTTTGGGAGGTGATGTTGGGAAGCATGGTGAGAAAGGGGGGAAGTGAGGCAAGGAAGGGAGGAGAGCCAGTTAAGGGAGCATTAACGTCAGAGTCACGTGCAAAAGCCAGGTTATACTGACACATGAAAGCCAATTGTTAAATTTTCTGGAATTTTGCATGGCAGTTGTCAAACATAGCTATTGCTAAAAATTAAATTATATAAGCTTTCAATTAATTAAATTATATTTAAAAAACAAAGGTGCTCATCACTTGTAATAATTTTACTAATATCTGTCCTCTTGGGGTTATTTATGCTATTGGATCCATATGATGGAAATACAACAGTGTGCCTCTGCACATCTCTAGGGAGTTTTAAATAGTGCTTTAGATGAAAAGAAATAAACCTATTGATGATCTTATGAAGAGGATGCTGTTACTCTCTTCCTCTACATTTTATAAAATTAATACTTTGAGTTTGGCCTGGCCATCATGAAGTGAGCACATGGACCATAACATTTTGTTTTCTCTGGGAATTAGTCATATTAGGTGTTTTGCCACAATCCTAGGTTGAGAGGGTACCCTGATATTCTGTTGAAAATGTTTTACTACATCATACCATGGGGACCATGAGATAAATTTCCTTTAGATTTTAATGAAAATAGCTTTGGAGGATTTTTTTTTTTTTTTCCGTCTCGTGGATACCGTGAATTTGTAACTGTTAGTGGCTTTTTGTTTCCTTGTTTGTGCTGGCCACTACGGAGCTTACAATAGTTACTTTCCATGTTCAGCAAGCACACAGGGTTTCATGACTTAGGTTTTGCGTATTAAATTCGAGCCTGATTTCATATAACTTTTCCTGCTAATATTTCCCCTTTGCTCTAATTTTCTAACTCATACATGTTTTATTTACTGTGTTTTGTGTATTTTTGTAAATCAACTGAAATGGCTTTTAAAGTAAAAAGATTCATAGACAAACCTATGAATGGGGCATAATCTTATTACAGCCCTTGAATTCCTTCATCTCTCCCTAGTCCCTACCTTAGAAATGACTTGATCTGTGATGATTTCCTTGTGTGATCAATAGTTATTTCTTTTTTTTTCTTTCCTTTCTTTCACCAGTTGTCTTAGTCTGTGTTGTGTTGCTATAAAAGAATAAGACTGGGTAATTTATAAAGTAAACATTTATTTAGCTCACAGGTATACAAGCTGGGAAGTTCAAGGGCATGTCCCTGGCTTCTGGTGAGGGCTTTCACTATGTCACAGAATGGTGGAGAAAATCAAAGATATGAAGAGAGAAGAGCTGAGAGGTGTCCTGGCTTTATAACAACCCACTTTCATGGGAACTAATCCATTCCCATGGGAACTAATGCAGTCTCTCAAGAGTAAGAACTCGCTCACTACTGAGAGAACAGCACCAAGCCATTCATGAGGGATCTGCCCCCATAACCGAACACCTTCCACCAAGTCCCACCTCCTAACACTGCCACATTGGAGATCAAATTTCAGCATAAGCTTTGGCGGGGACAAACAAAACATATCTAAGCCACAACAACAGTTTTCAAAATAATAGGTGGGTTTCCTAGCACTCCAAAAGTGATTAACTTTTTTCAGTATCATTATGAGCTCAGGGTTTAAATGTATATTTATTATATTATTTGTGATTGATACAAAATATTTTGCATATTTATGGGATACATGTGAGTATTTGTTACATGTGTAGAATGTGTAATGATCAAGTCAGTGTATTTGGGGTATCCATTACCTTTAGTATTTATTATTTCTACATGTTGGGAACATTTCAAGTCCTCTCTTCTACCTACTTTGAAATACAGAATACGTTTCTGTTAGCTATAGTCACTCTGCTCTGCTACTGAATATTGGGGCTCATTTCTTCTATCAAACTGTATGTTTGTACCCACTAACCAAACTCTATTTATCCCCCTCCCACCCACACACCCTTCCCAGTCTCTGGTGTCTTTTATCCTATTCTCTATCTCCATGAGATCAACTGTTCTGACTCCCACATATGAGTGAGAACACGATGTATGTCTATCTGTGTCTGGTTTGTTTCACAGAACATAATGGCATTCAGTTCCATCCATATTGCTGCAAATGACATGATTTCTTTCTTTTTATGGTTGCATAGTATTCCATTGTGTATATATACCACGTTTTCTTTATCCATTTGTTTGTTGATAGATACTTAGGTTGATTCCACGTCTTTGCTATTGTTAATAGTGATTCAATAAATATGTGAGTGTAAGTATTCCTTTAATATACATATTTTTCCTTTTCTTTTTTTGGATAAATACCCAGTTGTGGGATTGCTGGATCCTTTGGTAGTTCTATTTTTAGTTTTTTGAGGAATCTCCATACTATTTTCCATAGTGATTGTACCAATTTACATTCCCACCAACAGTATACAACAGTTCCTTTTTTCCCACATCCTTACCAATATCTGTTATTTTTTGTCTTTTTAATAACAACCTTTCTATTAATAACTGGGGTAAGATGATATCTCATTGTGGTTTTGATTTGCATTTCCCTGATGATTAGTGATGTCGAGCATTTTTTTCACCTACATATCTTCTTTTGAGAAATGTATATTCATATCTTTTGCTACTTTTTAATGGAATTATTTATTTTTTTATTGTTGAGTTGTTTGAGTTCCTTATATATTCTGGATATTAGTCCCTTGTCAGATAAATAGTTTACAAATATTTTCTCTCATTTAACAGTTTGTCTCTTCACTCTGTTGATTAATTCCTAAGTTGTGTGGAAGCTTTTCAGTTTAATATAGTCCCATTTGTCTGTTTTTGTTATAGTTGTCTATGCTTTGAGGTCTTAACCATGAAATCTTTGCCTAGATTGATGTCTTGAAGTGATTTCTATATTTTTTTCCTATTAGTTTTACAGTTTCAGGTCTTCCACTTAAGTCTTTGATCTACCTTGAGTTGATTTTTGCATATGGGAGAGACTGGGGTCTAGTTTTATTCTCTCAAATATGAATATCCAATTTTCCCAGCACCATTTATTGAAGAGAGTGTCCTTTCCCCAGTGTGTGTTCTTGGAGCCTTTATCGCTAATCAGTTGGCTATAAAGATATGGATTTATTTCCGGACTCTCTATTCTGTTCCATTTGTCTGTATCTATTTTTATATCATGTTTTAAATATATTGATGTGTTTCAATCTATTATAGTTATTATTCTTATTGGTGCTTGGCTGATGTTTTTGCTGATGGGAGCTCTTTCAGGTTGGCTCCTGAATCCTTTTGTCACGACCACAATAGTCTTTAATAGATTACTTGCTCTAGCATGATAAGAATGCTCCAAGCTCATCTTGTATATTTCCTGCACCAGAACTGGAATCAGCTTTGTTCTAGAAGTCCTAATTTCTTCCCATAGGACACAGTATTTAAAAACCATCATCTGGACTTTAGGAATGCTCTTAGTTATGGAATTAGTCATTGTTTCTAATCCTTTTCAGTAGACAAAGATGGGATTATATCTCGAGTTCTAATTCTAATACTTCCGATTCAAATTCAAGAGGGTAAAGATTTTACTTAACATCTTTTGTTTTACATTTGTATCTCCTTTCCTTAACACTAAAAATTTGAGTTCTTAAGGTTACAAGGGATAATAAAATGTAAATATCCTATAATTTAGTTTGTTTCCACATAGAACAGTCTCAACATAATAATACTATTGCCACCATAATTACTAAAAAAGCTTAAAAAAGGAATATATTTGCATGTGATCTCCTATTCTACTCCCTGCTTCTGT
>NW_012149052.1:96254-96904 GCF_000956105.1 Propithecus coquereli
TAATCAATATCATTGCACTGTTGGTCCTTTTTCACTTACAAAGGTAAACCAATTCTAAATGCTTTTGAGTGAAATTTTTAATCATGCAGTGGCAACAACTCACATTCAGGGCAAGCTTCTATTTAGATGACAATTTCAATTTTCTCTCTCTTCTGAAAATAACATTCTGACTAATCACTAAACATTCTGTACTTCTCAGCTCTGATCTCCAAGTCCATCCAAACTTTTCCAGTTTTTGGAAAGCTGAACCATTTTAACTTGAAGACAACCTTTAAAAGTATTGAAAGTACTAAAAGTATTTAATGGTTTGAGTAGTGCTTACAATTTTTTTTTGTACTTTTCATTTAATGCACCAACACAGACTAGTAAGTAGAGCCAGTCTTCTACCTCTGTTTTCCTCATTGCTGTTTCTCAGGTTCTTACACGTGAATACTTGCTATGGGATCACAAAGCTTAACTGGTTCAATTATTCACAGTTTTCAGTAAGTAATACACAAAATCATAAATACTCATGTTATATTACATATACATGCAATATATAACATATATAATGCATAAAGACTCTGTTCTATGACCCGAAATGACCATCAGTTCTCATGGAGGCAATGGATCATAATGGTAAGAACATAGATTAAGGTTTGGAGTCAAAC
>NW_012149052.1:96954-102263 GCF_000956105.1 Propithecus coquereli
GGAGAGCTTCCTTAACTTCATATTCTAGAACTTCTCCATCAGTTGTTTTTGTATAGTTTTCGAAAACATGGAGATTTTCTTTCTGCAATCTCCTGGTTCTCTTTCCCTCCTAATTTTTTACCTGAATTTTATCTTTCCCTTTGTCTCTATTGAAGATGTGCTGCTCAATGTGAATTTCATTCCCAGTCGTTTCACCTCAGGTAGATCTTTGTTCTGGAGAGAACATTAGGCAGTTACATTTGAGAGTTCATAGCGCCCAGGTTACCGCAGCGCCTCCAAATCTTACTGCAGACTCTTTGCACTTCCCTAATATGCAGTGTTATACTTTGACCATCACACTGTACTGTAGTTATTGCTTCACTTCTCTGTAACTCATATTAGATTATAAACCCTGGAAGGAAAGTGCCTATGTTTGTTCATCATCATTGTAAATTTCAGTTTTTAGCAGCCGGCCCTTAGCGTTTTCCACTAAGTTCCGATTTCAGATGCCCTATTGCTTCCCTCTGCTCCCTGTTGCACAGATGCTCATGCCATGCAGGTCTTATACCAGTCAGTAGTTTTTCTCTTACGGGGTCATATTTTCAGGTTCATAGAAATACTTTGCCACATAGTTTTATTGTAGATGCTGATTATAGATTTTTATCCCAGTCTCTGTTTTCACAAGGGCATTCGGAGAGATTTAAAAACTATGTTGCTACTGCAACATCTTTATCAACAGTTTTTAGAATGGTGAACCTGATCTCTTTAGTTATAGCATAGAATTTCAGTGGTCCCTTTTAAATGTATGGTTCCAGCCCAGAGATTCAGGCACATACATAAAACTGCCTACTCAACATTCTGTTTAGATATACCACAAACCCCTCAAAATCACCATCAATCTCTCACCACATGCTTTATCCTGTTTTCCCTACTCAGGGAATTAGAAATGGAACATTCTTTGCCTCAATTACTCAAGCCAAAGATTTCAAGATTATCCTCACAACCTCCTCCTGTCTTACTCCAACATTCACTCACTTATTCAAGTCCTGCTGTTTCTATTAAATATATCCACTTCTGTCCATCCTCACTGCTGCTTTCCTAGTCCTTATCTCACTTGTACTATGAAAAAACCTTCCTAATTAAACTTCCTGCCTCTAGACATTCCCCTCTTCAACCCACTCCTCATATGCTGGTATACCTCTTCAGGGCAATATGTCTCAAACATAACCTGGATCATATCTCCCTACTGCTTAAAATCCTTAAATGTCCAGAATCCTAATGATCTGGCATTGCTTACCTTTTGAGCCTCATTTCATTCCCCTGTTCCCTTACAACCAGCCATTCAACTGTACTGAATTTCTTTCGGTTCCATGAGCAATCCAGACTTTGTTTCACTTCCAGGATGTTGCACAAATATCTCCTCTACTTGGAATACTTTCACCTCACGCTTCACCTAGTCAAGTCCTAGTCATCATTGGTTCTCAACTTAAATGGTACTTGAAATCTCGCCCTCAGATTGGAGTGGATTCCCTGCTTGTGTACTCACAGCCCCTTCTACTTCCAGCTATCATTTTACTTTCCCGTAATCCCCATTAGATTATAAACTTTGGGAGACAGGTGCCTGAATTTACACTACCTGTTCCTAGTACACAAACATTTACTGAATGAATGAATAAATGAATTGTAGAAAACTATTATCTACAACTTATGACTCCCTTCTTGTCACCATTACCAAGTAACTATCCAGGCAGTCAACAACAGAAGCAAGTCAAGAGGTACTGGTTATGAAACTTTCCAAGGGTAAAACTCTAGGAGAATTTATAGTTCTACAAATATCTTTCTCATATTTTCTCTTGCTTGGTGCTTTTTATTTTTCATTATTATTATGATTTTCCTTTATTGTACTCATGACACTTGGAGTTATTTGTTCAATATATGTGTTTGGCCTTAGACTTCAAGATCCAAGAAGTTTCTTTCAAGAGGAACTGTGTCTGTCTTGTTTTTTTTTGGGAGGGGGGGTTTATACTTAAAATAACAATGTATTTTTAACTATATGTATAATCACTGTAAATAAGGGAAATTATTAGTCCAGTCACCCAAAAAATACTTTTCTCTAGATTTGTTTCTCCAGCTATTGTAGCTGTGATCACATTATGTTATTTTTAAAAATACTATTCATAAACAGCATTTTAATGGATGCACCACATTCTATTATTTGCCTTGGAATCAAAAGTTAAAGTCATTCATCTTTTGATTCAACTACTCAAACTAACTCCCTCCAGTAACATCAAATCTTAACTGCAATTAATATGAGCTTGAATTTCCAAAGAAAACTATTCTGCAATATATTGTTCTTAGCTGAGACATCTACCAAATGGATAGAGCATCCCAATATTGCTGATCAAAGAATCTCTTGGCACTTCTTAAGAAATCAGTCTCAGGTCACATCCCTCTCTATGGCTTATAGAGTCCCCGGGAGAGATGTGGAATCTGTAGTGTCTTTACTTATCTTATAAGATGCTAGAGCAGCAGAAAAGACACTAGGCTAGGAGTCACAGAGACACAAAGTCTAGCCCTCACTAAATCTTCCCTAACTCTGAGATCATAGGAAAATTGCTTAACATCCCTAGGCTCTAAGTTTTTATGTCATAAAATGCTGGTTCTATTTCCTACACTATCTCCTTCATAGGAATGTTGACCAAATCCAATACAAAAACAAATATATACACCTGTTTTCAAATTTACATAGCCACACACAGGCATGGTTAAAATCAAATGAAGGTCACAAATTTATCATTTTTATTTGTATGGTTTAATCAATATCATTGCACTGTTGGTCCTTTTTCACTTACAAAGGTAAACCAATTCTAAATGCTTTTGAGTGAAATTTTTAATCATGCAGTGGCAACAACTCACATTCAGGGCAAGCTTCTATTTAGATGACAATTTCAATTTTCTCTCTCTTCTGAAAATAACATTCTGACTAATCACTAAACATTCTGTACTTCTCAGCTCTGATCTCCAAGTCCATCCAAACTTTTCCAGTTTTTGGAAAGCTGAACCATTTTAACTTGAAGACAACCTTTAAAAGTATTAAAAGTACTAAAAGTATTTAATGGTTTGAGTAGTGCTTACAATTTTTTTTTTGTACTTTTCATTTAATGCACCAACACAGACTAGTAAATAGAGCCAGTCTTCTACCTCTGTTTTCCTCATTGCTGTTTCTCAGGTTCTTACATGTGAATACTTGCTATGGGATCACAAAGCTTAACTGGTTCAATTATTCACAGTTTTCAGTAAGTAACACACAAAATCATAAATACTCATGTTATATTACATATACATGCAATATATAACATATATAATGCCTAAAGACTCTGTTCTATGACCCGAAATGACCATCAGTTCTCATGGAGGCAATGGATCATAATGGTAAGAACATAGATTAAGGTTTGGAGTCAAACAGGGTTTTGAAACTTGAATTCTGCCATTGCTAACTGCAGTGATTTCAGGCAAGTATTCTAGGTCCATAGCTATCAGTTTTCTCATCTGTAAAATAGGAATACTAGTGCCAGGTTGGCAGAGTTAGGAGAGAGGATGAAGGCAAAGGGTTGGCACAAAGTAGGTGTTCACAAAAGGTCAGTTTGCTTCTCCTATCACCAGAGCTGATGTTTCATATCTTTCATTTACCCTCTGAATTCTACCTGTCACTGTATGGCAACTTTTATTCAATTTTGCTGATATGCTGACAAGATAGATTTTTTTTTTCCTCTTTCTCATTTCAAGCCTCTGTTTTCAATGCCAGCCTATTGTTCAGCTGTGATACTCCCTTTCTGTTTACGGGAGAGGAAAGAAAAGGAATTATCAAGCAGGTTAAAGGATCAAAAGTAATAATAAAAGCGCCTTCGGCATGGGCAAAAAGCAAATATTGATTAATGCCACCCTGCATAAGTAAAAGTGTGCGCTGGAGCTGAGAACTCCATTTACTCACTTCACCTGCAAGGTTGCGTTTGTGGGGAGTCTGCTATGTGTGTGATACTATTCCAGATGTTTTAAACATTGGACATTGTTTTTAATGCTACTCTTCCTCCATCCTCAACACAACTTCCCTTTTGCTTTTGCTTAGAACTCTTTATATCTTGTGCTGTTTCCTTGGCCCAGACTGCCTGCCTTCCCTCCCCTCATCCTTGTCCATCTGTCTAAATCCCACTCATCCTCCCAGGTTGCAGCCTAAACAATTTTCCTCTGTGATGTCTCCCTGCCTGCTCTAGACCCACCCATGCCTTCCTTTGCATGTTTCAGTTTCCAAATTTGTGAAATGAAGATGATGATAGTGTCTGCCACGTAGGATTATGGTGAATATTCAATACTACAGTGCGTATAAATCACTTAGCTGAGTGTCCTGTGTTTTAAAAATGTAGCTATCATATTATTCATGTTTTATCATTATCCCTATCATCATTGTCTTTGTTATTACTTCTGGATCTGTAGTATTTTGCTTGTGCCTTTATTTGGTATTTGTTTTATTCTGTCTGATACTAGCAGAAACTACACGGGTGTTTCCCGTATGACCATATGCACTGCTGGCAGTCCGAGAGCAAAGCTCTTTCCTTACGGTATAGCCACTGCCTTGCCCAGTGCCTGGTGAAGAGTGGACGCTTATTAGATGTTTACTGAAACAAATCGGTAAGTCTTTTTGTTTCCATAAATAAAATTTTTAAAACATCCTTGTCTGTGGTTTAAATTTAGCAATTCTCACCAAGAGAAGCGTCTTAAGCATGCAATGTGATTAAAAGGGGATTTTCTTTGTTGTCTTTTCTTTATGAAATGTTTTATGGTAAATTAGCTTTTCCTTTTAGAAGGTAGTCCCTGGAGATTAAGAATTTGAGAAAAAGAGATGTGTGATTTTGCAGACTTGGACTAACTGGGCTCTCTTTCCCCGAGTCTGAGTCTCAGTTTGGGAGTTGGCAAGGTACCTGGGGAGGCTCACTCAGGCATCGAGCTCCCTAGAGAATTGTGCAGTTCAGGGCTGTTAAACTCAGAGAATGATGCTGGGCTGAATATTTTTTGAAAAAAAACTACTTGCCTGGACTAATTTCAGTAAAATATCTTAGTCTTTGGAGTTTAGGTTATTTCTAAAGAGCTAGTGTTATGGTTAGAAACTATTTCATGCAGATAGTATTTCTGTATGCAAGCTTGATTTGCAGGATTAGCAATTACAGTTTTAATACATTTAGTAGGGAGGGCCTGGGTCACTCTGTGCTGGCCCCTTCCCATAAGTTTGAAGATTGAGGGAGTCAGAAGGATCTGACTGGAAGGAATTACTTCTG
>NW_012149052.1:111803-115770 GCF_000956105.1 Propithecus coquereli
GTATGCGTGTGTGAGTGTGTGTGTATACAAAATTGCTGGATCATAGTAGATGGTGCCGGTGCTGAGCAGAATAATGGTCCTTCAAAGACGTCAGGTCCTAACCCCTAGAACGTGTACATTCCCCCTATAAGGGGAAGGGAACTTTGCCAGTGTGACTAAGTTAAGGATCTTGAGATGGAGCAATTACCCTGCGGGTGCTAAATGTAATTGTGTGCATCCTTACAAGAGAGAAGCAGAGGGAGCCTTTACACACACAGAGGAGAGGGAAGAAGTGAAGACAGGGGCAGGGATTGGCGTGATGTGGCCACAAGACAAAGAATGCCAGCAGCCCCCACATGCTGGGAGAGGCAAGAAGTGGATTCTCCCCTAGAGCCTTGGGAGGGAGCATGACCCTGCCGACACCTTGATTTCAGCCCAGTGGTACTGATTTCTGGCTTCTGCCTTCAGAGCTGTGAGAGAATAAATTTCCATTGTTTTAAACCACCCAGTTGTGGTAATTTGTTACAGGACACTAATACAGTGCTAAGTAGTTTTCCCAATTGACAATTATCTGCTTAAAAGAAAAAAAATCTTAGTTCTCCAATTGCCAACTATATTAAAATGCAAAATACAAGCTCTAAAGAGCAGGGTTTAAAAGGAAACTGACTACAAAGGAAAATTATTTACCTTGATCACTATATTTGACTCTTCTCAACTACTATTTCACCAAACTGTTTTTATCTCCAGAGTTCAAAGTGATATTGTGCAGAACCACACCATCTCCTTAAAATTTGGGGAATAGAAGCACTAGATGACTGGTAATTTGCCCCAATACCTCCTATTCTATCTTAGACTATCTTTTGTGGGGGCAAGGGTTGGGTTTTTTTATTATGGTAAAATATATATAACATAAATTTACGATTTTAACCATTTTAAGTGTATAATTTAGTCATATTAAGTACATTTATAATTTTTTATAATCATTACCACTATTCATTTCCAGAACTTTGTCATCATTCCAAACAGAAACCCCATACCTCTTAAACAATAACTCCCCATTTCTGTCTTCCACCAACCCCTGTTAACCTCTATTTATATTTTCTATCTCTACAAATTTGCCTATTCTGAGACTCTCATATAAGCAGAATCATACAGTATCTGTCATCTCATTACTGAGTATATTATTCAAAGGAAATATAATCAGAATGTCAAAGAGACATCTGCACATCTATGTTTATTGTTGCACTATTCACAATTGCCAAGATATGGAATCCACCTAAATAGCCATCTAATAATTAAAAGGTAAAGACAATGTGATATATTATATACAATGGAAGACAAGTCAGCCATAAAACAGAATGAAATCCTGTAATTTGTGGCAACATGGATGAACCTGGAGGACATTATGTTAAGTGAAATAAGCCAGGCACAGAAACATGAACACTGCATGATCTCATTCATGTTAAATCTAAAAAAGTTCATTTTATAAAAGTCAGACACACAAATAAGCCAGACACTTGTGTCTGGCTTATTTCACTTAACATAATGTTTTCAACCCATGTTGTAGCATATATCCGAATTCTCTTCTTTTTCAAGGCTGAATAATATTCCATATATGTTTATACCATTTTTTTTTATCTATTCATATGTTAGTACACATTTGGGCTCTTTCCACTTTTTGGCTATTGTGAATAATTCTTCCGTAACATTTGTATGCAAATATATGTTCAAATCCTTGCTTTCAATTCTTCGGGGTATATACCTAGAAGTGGAATTATTGGGTCATTTGGTAATTGTATGTTTAACTTTTGGGGGAACCTCCATATTATTTTCCACAGTGGCTGAGCCATTTTACATCCCCAGGAGCAATGCATGAGGGTTGCAATTTCTCCACATCCTCACCAATATTTGTTATTTTCCAATTTTTAAATAATAACTGTCCTAATGGGTGTGAAGTGGCTTCTTGTTGTGTGATTTGCAGTCCCCTAAAGATTAGTGATGTAGAGCATTTTTTCATGTGCTTATTAGCCATTTTTATATATTCTTTGAAAAAAATATCTATTTCACTCCTTTGCCCATTCCTTAGTTTGTTTTTATTGATGTTTTTGAGCAGACTATCTTTTTTTTAAGTGGAAACTAAGTTAAACAGAATACATAAATAACCATGTATAATACTGTCGATTATTATCATTCACCACCTTTTTTATTTTACATGTGAAAGAACCTCAAAGGGAAGCTAAAGGAGATGAAAGACAAAAGGACAGCACCAAGAGACTCCAAGTAGCATGGACACAGAATATTGACTAAACCCTTAAGACAGCATGGCCTTCATGTTCAAGAACCCAGGGAAGGAAAGTAGCAGTTCCTCATGCATCATCTCCCAACTTCTTAGTAAATATTTAAGTTATTATAAAGATACCAGATGATGAACAAAGACAAATATTCTCAACAGCACTATCTACCAAGACTGAAAGACCACCCAATGCCAGAACTTAAGATGAATATACACAAATGACAGTACTTCCACTCACGAAACACCCCAGCTTCATATCCCTCCCTCTGGTTCTGAACCAGTAAAAAAACTAAGTCAGTATCCATTGCTATCCTCCAAATTCTGCAAAGTACTCTTTCCCGATCCTTTTCCTATCCCTGTGTTCTAATAACAAGACAGATCATGGAAATCCCAGAAAACAAATGATCAGAAACCAGATGGAAATGAGTGACAATACAGATCTTCTAAGAAATATTGTATTAATAGTTTTCTATATCAGCTGAGAGTTAAAAAAAAAAGAGAGAGAAACAACCTGGAATAGAATAAGATAGGAGATGCACTTGAAAAAACAATAGGGAGCCCAGAAATTCGAAACTTACAGAAACTAAGCAATAAAGCTGTCCTAACAGTGTGCTTTGGGAAATTTGCAGGACCAAGGATAATATCGTTCTGGAGACAAGTGTCAAACCTGAGCAGGTTGAATTGGAGATAAGTAAGGAAGAAAATAAACAAACAAACAAACATGAGGCCTGTTACAGGCTGAATTGTGTCCCCCAAAACATATGTTGAAGTACTAACTTCCAGTACCTGTGAATGTTAAGGAATGGGGTTATTGTAGATGTAATTAGTTAATTTGAAATGAGGTCATACTGGAGTAGGGTGGGCCCTTAATCTAATATAACTGGTGTCTGTATAAGAAGAGGGAAATGTGGACACAAACACAGAAAGAAGAATGCCATGTGAAGGCAGACACAGAAAGAAGATGGAGGCAGAGACTGGAGTGATGCAGCCACAAGCCAAGGAACATCTGGGCTATCAGAAGCTGGAAGAAACATGAAGGATCCTCTCCTAAAGGCTTCAGAGGGAGGATGCACAGCCCCTATGGCCATCTTGATTTTGGACTTCTAGCCTCCAGAACTGTGAGAGAATAAGTTTCTGCTGTTTTTAGCCACCCAGTTGGTTCTACTTTGTTACTGCAGCCCTAGAAAACTAATACAAGACCTACTAAAAATGCTTCCTGAATAAAGGGAAAAATCACCATCAAGAGGGCTCAAAAGAAAAACATACCTGAAAAAAAAATTGAAGGACATATATGTAAATTTCAGTAAACTGTCCAGAATTCTCTATAAAATGTGAGCAGATTTGGACTCTATTGTAGGCAAAAAAAAAAAAAAGAAAAAGAAAGACTAGGTAAAAATGGAATGGATTAGATTCTGAAGAATTGAAAAAGAATCTAAATTACAGCATGTAAAGTAAAATAGCAAAGTCTGTATGGTAGCTCTCAGTACTATCTCTAAAACTCTTATAAAATAAAAGGTTAATTTTTCAGAAAAATCAGGGGAATGTTAAACACAAGTTTAAGATCATATACAGAGTGTAGGGTTGGTGATGAGCACACCTTCAAAAGTATTGGTAGTGTTCAGCTCTTCAGATGGATAGTAAGTTATGAGCATTCATTTTATTATGCTCAAAAATATATATACTTATTAAACATAT
>NW_012149052.1:115820-118010 GCF_000956105.1 Propithecus coquereli
AAAAAAAAAAAAAGGAACTTTTAGAGTTTTTCTGATCAAAACCCAGAAAAATGTTCATTGTGTTTTCTTTATACCTTTTAATGAACTCAGGATGAGAGCACTATCACATTTTGACAGTCATTTGTATGCTATATGCTTTATATATTATTTCAAACCTAACAGCCTACCAGGTAGACATTAATAAGCTCACTGTATAGCTGTGGAAAATAAAGTCCAGAGGAATTATGTCATTGGGCTGAGGCCACCCAGCCTGTATAACGGCCTCTCTACTGGAATTCAGTAATGTCTGACTTCAATGACAGTTCTCTGCCCACTTTGTCATACCACCTTCTCCCAAAAAGTTGCTTATGATATTCTCCACACTGGTTCTGTTAAGAGATTATGTAATCACCAGACACACAATGATGCCTTAGTTTTGAACTCATCATTTTGAACAATTAGGCCTCTTGTGGATGTGAAAACTCAGAAATAATAGTTCTCTTGTTTGCTACCAACTCCAGTCTCTTTAGTCTTCCCTTTGTGGGACTAACCTTAATCAGGCCCTGTCCAAGTCCTACACTAGCCAGAAAAGCAAATAAATAATAGTTTACATACCTATCAACTGCTTATCAGATTTACTATGGTCTAGATAAGTGTTGTCTAATACAAATAGAATGCAAGTCACAAGTGCTACTCGTATGCCATTTTAATTGCCATTTTAATTGTTCTAGTATTTTGAAAAATAAAAAGAAACAAGTGGAAATTATTTTAATTATATATTTAGTTTAACTCAATATATCCAAAGGTTATTATTTCAACATGTAATCAATATAAAACAATATTACTCTTTTTTTGTACTATGTCTTTGAAAGCTGATGTACAGTACATCTCCATTTGGACTGGCCACATTGCATGTGAATGGCCACATGTGGCTAATGGCTACCAAACTGGCCAGCATTGTTCTTGGTGGTTCTCAGCTTAACTGACCCAACTACCTGTGTTCAGGCCATACCTCTACACTTTATCTAGTTATCCAACTGTCCATCTAGCAACTGATTGATTTATTTATACGTTTTTCTCAAAGAATTTGAGAAAAGCTGACACCTCTCTAAATATCATCCATCTCACCTATCTGTTCTTAGGCTCTGACTGTGACCTAAAGTCAGGACCCCTTCCTCTTCTTCTGGCTCTAGCTCTCTGTTACTCTGGTTACTACCCTGAAGATTCTGCCTGGCCCTGAGAAAACTGGTAGCTTTCTTTTTCACTTAATTACACATTTTGTAATACACACAAATCATAAGTGGGAAGCTCAGTGAATTCTTACAAAGTAAGTTGACTTAAGTATTAATACTTACTATCCGGATCAAGAAATCTAACCAGCACCCCAAAAACCCTCTTACACTCTCTTCCCATCATTGCCTCCTCCAAGGAAACCATTATCCTGACTTTTAAAACTGCAGATTCATTTGCCCGTTTTAAAGTTACGAAAGCGGACTCTTTTAGGGCTTCCTCTTTTGAACCTGCTTGCTTTCAGTCACATTCTATGTGTGAGATTCATCCATGTTGTTGGGTCTAATTTCAGTGTTTTCGTTGTCATTGCTGTAAAATACTCCATTGTACGACCAGATCCCAGCTGGTTCATCCACTCTACTGTTGATGGATATTTGGATTGTTCCAGTTTCTGACTATGACAAGTCATGCTGCTATGAACATTTTTAAACATACCTTTTGGTAGGAAAAAAAGTATGCGTGTGTGAGTGTGTGTGTATACAAAATTGCTGGATCATAGTAGATGGTGCCGGTGCTGAGCAGAATAATGGTCCTTCAAAGACGTCAGGTCCTAACCCCTAGAACGTGTACATTCCCCCTATAAGGGGAAGGGAACTTTGCCAGTGTGACTAAGTTAAGGATCTTGAGATGGAGCAATTACCC
This sequence comes from Propithecus coquereli, assembly GCF_000956105.1. Taxonomy (NCBI): domain Eukaryota; kingdom Metazoa; phylum Chordata; class Mammalia; order Primates; family Indriidae; genus Propithecus; species Propithecus coquereli. The sequence continues at coordinate 117,732 of NW_012149052.1, forward strand.
TGCGGGTGCTAAATGTAATTGTGTGCATCCTTACAAGAGAGAAGCAGAGGGAGCCTTTACACACACAGAGGAGAGGGAAGAAGTGAAGACAGGGGCAGGGATTGGCGTGATGTGGCCACAAGACAAAGAATGCCAGCAGCCCCCACATGCTGGGAGAGGCAAGAAGTGGATTCTCCCCTAGAGCCTTGGGAGGGAGCATGACCCTGCCGACACCTTGATTTCAGCCCAGTGGTACTGATTTCTGGCTTCTGCCTTCAGAGCTGTGAGAGAATAAATTTC
>NW_012149052.1:118060-120911 GCF_000956105.1 Propithecus coquereli
TTCTGAAAAAAATATAGAGAACTCTAACAACTCAATAATAAAAAGATATATAACCCAATTTAAAATATAAAAGAATTTGAACAGACATTTCTTTAAAGAGTATATACAAATGGGCAATAGCACATGAAAAGATTCTCAACATCATTAGTCAGTGAAATGTAAATCAAAACCACAATGAGATATTACTTCATACCTACTAGGATGCCTATAATGAAAAAGACAAATAGTAACTATTAACAAGGATGTAAAGAAATGGGAACTTTTATACGCTGTTGGTGTGAATGTAAAATGGGACAGCCACTTTGGAAATTAAAAAAAAGAATTTATTTTTTTTAACTTCTTTTGGATCTGCAGTTTTTCTTACTTTTTTTTTTTTTAAAGCAAAGTGGAGTCTTCTGCTGTTTATTGTTTAGCTTTTAAGAATTTTTTTAATTTCAGAGTATTACAGGGGGTACAAACGCTTTGGTTACATAAATTACCTTTGCACCGCCCAACAAGCATGCCCACATCCCCCAGACTGATCATTCATCAAAATTTAAACAGAGAGTAACCATAGGACCTAGCAATTCTACTCCTGGGTACATACCCAAGATAACTGAGAATATATTTCCACAAGAAAACTGTACACAAATATTAATGGCAGTGTTATTCATAAAAGCCAAAAAGTGGAAACAACCCATATGTCCATCAACTGACAAATGGATAAATAAAATGTGGTGTATTCATACAATGAAATATTACTTGGTGATGAAATCAATTACTGATATGTATTATAACATGAAGGAAGCTTGAATACATTATGTTAAGTGAGAGAAGCCATCTATAAAAAACTACATATTGTATGATTCCATTTATATTAAATATCCAAGATAGAAATATAGAGACATAAAGTAGATTATCAGTTGCCTAGGACTGGGGGTTTGGTTGAAAACTGGGTATAACTGCTATTAGGCACAGAGTTATCTTGGGGGTGATAAAAATGTTTGCACAAATCTGTGCAAACATTGCCACAATAAATTTTAGAACGACCACTGAATTCTACACTTTATGTGGGTGAATTGTATAGCATGTGAATTATGTCTGAATGAAGCTATTATTTTTTTAAAAAAAGGCTATTAGCCTTTGGTGAGAACAGTTTCTCCAAGCGTTGATGACATTGTCTCTTGTACTGAAAAGTCTAAAATAATTATCATCCATCCCTTCACAGAAAAAGTTTTCCCACCCCACTGTAGATTTCCATCTCATGGGAAAGTAATATGGTTTATGTAAATTAAGAGCATGTGTTAAGACATTATTTGAGAGTTTAGCTCATTTGAAAGCAAGAAATTATGAAAAAAAATTGTTAGCTAAAATTATTAGAGCAGTTTTTTCAGATGGTGTTGGACTTGAGATGAACTTCTAAAGATAAATATATTAAAAGAAAAAAGTAAGATTACATTTTACTCTCCTTGGTAATTTCCTTATTCCTTAAAGTAACTGTAAATGGGTATATTCATATTTTTATGAGATTTCGTATGAGTCTTAATTATTTTAGTCACTGAGATTTGCAGAAGAATATACAAGAGAAATAAAGGTCACTAATGAGGCATTTGGAAGAAACAATCATTTAGGATATTTTTCGTTTCAAGGAAGACAGAGTGTGTTAGAGAGAGTGTGTTAGAGGCTGGTCTTGAGTGGAAGGTGACGTTAACCACCTTTTGTCTTTTAGTACACAGAATATGTCCTATTAATTTGAATATAGTTATCCCTCTTTTTCAATGACTCTTTGGATATCATCACATGAAAGTGCTGTTCATTTTTCAGAAAGAGGATGAAGTAAGTGTTTTATTTTGCATTTCTCTAGCTTTCAGTTACATGTCTCTTTGAGTAACAGGGCAGTTTCTAGGGCCACCTGAATTTGCCATCTACTATAGTTTCATGACATTTATACTTCTAGGTGTAGAGCTGGGGTGGACATGGGGACAAGGAAAGGGAGGAATTGAGACCATCTCACCAAGTCCGAAATTGGAAGGCCTCCATGGCCAACACCAAATGCTAGATCATAAGCGGGAGGAGGACACCTGATTTGAATCTGAAATCTCAAATTTCTAAAAAGCATAATATCAAAGAGAAGAGAAACATGAAAGCATAGCAACAATTATATTTTCAAGGTCATGCTGGCTGCCAAATGAAGAATTGGAAATGGATTTCAGACATCTGCCCAACTAGACTGACTATAATATCCTTTTTATTTACCTTGAAAAAAATATCCTGCTGTGATGAATGGAGATTGATAGAAACATGGAAAGAAGCCTCGGAGGTTAAAAAGAAAAGGAACATACAAGGTAAAAAACCCTTTTGAAGCTGTGACAAAAGACATCACTACAAGTCAGTCTATGAAGTGGCTGTGATAATTCACAGAAATTATTTAGCACTTAGGAAAGCATTGCCACCGAATGATGGAGGGGTCTGGCGGGCGAAATTGTCAAAAGATTGGCATCAATCACGGTTAAGTGTGGCGTCTCCATTGATTACGTGTACCCTGCAGCGAGCCTGCCAAAACGGTTCTCTGATACCGCAATGACATGTTGATGGGTGACTGTGAGAGTGATTGATGTGGTGGCCTGCCTACATCTGGGACGAGAAGGAACGAGTTGCCATTGCTCAGTGTTTGAATGCAGAGCAATGCTTTGTGATCCAGGCACTAATACCTTGAAGCGAAATGTACACAAGGAGAAAGAGGAGATGCCCTGTGGCCTGGCTTTCTGTGTGTGAGCTTATCTTCAACATTTGCCAGGGGGACCAAAGATTTGGAATGGCTCAAGATTTTTCTAAAATATCTCAAGAATCTAAAAAAAAAAAAAAAAAGGAA
>NW_012149052.1:129363-132330 GCF_000956105.1 Propithecus coquereli
ATTAGTTAATACCAATTTGATGGTGAGTACAAATGGATCCCGTTCTTCTGCTCTTGTGGTGCCCCACTTTGGATAATGGGCTCAAGTTTAATCCAGGAAAGTGTAAGTCGTGCTAGATCACTGTCATTTCTTATGATTGAGTAATATTCCATATATATTCATTTATTTTCTGAATGATTCTTTCACATCTTTACTATAACTAAAATCTGGATACCCTGTTCCCTGTCAGCCTTCCCAAAGAGTGGCTGCTTTCTCTTCCACATTTGTCAGAGCCATTGCACATGAAGTTAGGGTGGATAACCTGTTCGGTACTCATTCTTTGAAGATGTTTACCAGCTGGCTCATTGACCTTCTCCAAAGTTACTCTTGTCATAATTGTTGACAATATCAATATTCATGAAGATCAATCCAATAGACTTTCTCCAATAATGGAAATGTTCTATCTCTGCACTACCTAATATGGTAGCCACTAGACACATGTGGCTATTAAGCACTTGAAATGTGACTAGTATAGCTAAGGAACTATAGTTTTACTTTGTTTAATTTTAGTTAATGTAAGTAACCATATATATGCTAGTGGTTACCATTTTGGACAGCACAGATGTTACTGATAATTTCAATAACCTATGCTCTCAGTGTTTTGGCCTCCATTTTTGCAGTGAACTTGTTCCCCATGCTACCTCAGGCATCTACTTCCAAAATCCTAGAATGTATCATTACCAATAACTGTACCTTCTCCAAAAATTCAGTTTCAAGAATCCCACTCAACAACCACCATATCTCTTTGAACAGCTCATTTTCTCTCATATGCTTAACTCCAACAATTGCACAAACTTACCTGGATATATATCTGTAGTACCCTTTCCCCTCTTTCTCCAATTTACTAATCTGACAAAATACTAATCCTGATTATATCCAATTATCAGTCCCTTCCCCCCAGCACTTAGTGACTAAATGTGACTAGTGAAAACACATAGCCATGCTGACCTGTCTCATTTTAAGTTCACGTCCAGCAACCTCAAGAGGGCCTGTAGCACTCTTGTAATCTTACTACAATTCTCTAGTCCATTCATTCGCCCACTCTCTTAGACAATTATTTTACACTCTCTCCCAGTTCTTTTAAATTTCAACACCTCCTCTCACTGTCTGATTCTCACTGTCGACTTGATTCCTATTTCACTGAGAAAATGGAAGTAATGAAAACAGAACTTCTCTATGCTTTTGCCAACACATCTCCCAGCCCACCTGCAGCTGTCCCCAAATATTCTGTTTCTGTTTCTATGTTTGAATGTGTTTGAATATGCTATGGTGAATTTTGAAGCCCTATAGTAACTATCTCTCATATCTCCTGCATCATCAATTTCTGTCTGTCTTCTGAATACTCTCATCAGTATGCAAACATCCTGTAATACCTCCCACATTTAAAAAATTTACAGCTTTCTTCCATTCATTTGACTCATATTCCCCTTCATCCATAATTTCACTTCTCTGCTCTTCTTTGTAGCAAACTCCACGAAATCATTGGTTTCAATTGCTGTCTTTGTGACCTCTTTCCAATTCTCTCTTGAACCCATATTTGTCAGGTTTTTGTCCCCACTATCTTCACTTACATAGCTCACATATACAGTGTCTCCCATGTGGCTAAATTTCACTAGGCTACCAGGATTTCTCTATTTCTTACTTCTCCTGCTGCAGCACTGACTTCTTCTTTATCTCCTTGCTGGTCCTTCCAGGTGTCTAAACATTGAATTGCTGCAAAGTTTACTCTTCTGACTTCTTACCTTCTCTTTTCTCACTCCTGGTAGAGCTCATGACTCTAAATACTATCTGGGTGTTGACAAACATCCAAATTTATTTTTCCATTGAAGAACCCTCCCTTGAAGTCTAGACTCACATTTCCACAGCCTACATATCCAACTATCTGCTCAACATCCCCACTAGGATATCTAATAGGCAATTCATGTACAACACACGCAAAGCTATCCCGTAGTTGTATCATCTCAATTAAGGCCAACACTATCCTCTCAGTTGTTCAGGTTAAAACCCTTGGTGTGAGTCTTGAATCCTCTCTCTCTCTCTCTCTCTCTCTCTCTCTCTTCCCCCTCTCCATCCAATTTCAAAAGCATCAGCAAATCCTATTTGTTGCATTTCTTTCAAAACGTATCTTGAATTCAAGCATTTCTTGCCACTTTCACCACCATCATCCTTCATCTAGATCACTCCAGTAGTGCCCTGCTTTCAATTTTACCTTCTGAAGTCCACTAGTAGACATAATAATACTTTTAAACACAAATCAGATCCAATCACTCCTCACCTCAAACCCTTCAATGGCTCCCATATTACTCAGAGTGAAAGTCTTTGAAAAGGTCTAAAAGGCCTTATATAATGTGGTGGCACCCCTGTCATCATCTCTGTGACCTCATATCCCATCAGTATTTCCCTGCCCCAGCTTAATCCTTTGTGGCTACCCTGCTTCCTTGCTGTTCTTCAACAAAAAGTTCTAATCTCAGGATGTTGGCACTTAAGGTTTGTTCTGCCTAGAATGCTCTTATCCAAGATACCCACGTGATCTTCTCCTTTCCTTCCAGTCTCTGCTTAAATGATGCTTTATTGTAGAGCCTCTGACCATCCGTATATAATTTCAGCAACTCCTGCCCCTCTTACCTCACATCCCTTTTGCCTTATTCTATCCTTCTCAACATAACATGTATCCAACTGAGCTGACTCTGTGTCTATATTTGATGTATATCTACATCTATGTCTATGTCTATGTCTATATCTATATCTATATCGTCTATGAGAGAGAGAGGGAGAGAAAGAAAGACTTATTTCTGAAGGCAATAACATTTTTTTTCATGCTCTATCTCTATTTCCTGGCATTTATTGGCAATCAACAAATATTGAATGGAAGAAGAAAAAGAAGCAATTAAGAGAGAAAGAAAAAAGGAGAGAGAGAGGAATGACTAT
>NW_012149052.1:134427-134818 GCF_000956105.1 Propithecus coquereli
GACTAATAATATTACTAATATTTCCTTCTGGCATCCCTGATAACCATTACTGGTGAGAATCCTGCTCACGTCTCCCCACAAGCAGTCACAACCTCACCTAAGAGACCATTGAAAATAACCTTACTATGTTCCATTCCTTATATAAGTCAGTATGAGAAGCCCAAGACTTTGAGGTCATCTTTCTTCATCTGGAATCTTATCCCCACATAGTCTTGTACATTTCTTACACTGATCTAATCTATTCTCCTCAACTCCACAAAAATTTCCATGGTACCCTATAGATCTCACCTTGTCTTATCTACAAATTCCTATATATATATATTTTTTTTTATTTCAGCATATTATGGGGGTACAGATGTTTAGGTTACGTGTGTTGCCCTTGGTTCCCCCC
>NW_012149052.1:146699-158060 GCF_000956105.1 Propithecus coquereli
TTAATTTAATTTTCAAATTTTTTACTGCTTTTGTATAGAAATACAATTAATTTTTCTGTATGGCTTCTGTATCCTGGCATCTTGCTCAATTTGATTATTGGTTCTAGTAGTTTCTAATAGATTCCTTAGGTTTCCTAAATGCAAAAAAAGATCATGTCATCTGAAAATAGAGATAGTTTTACTTCTTTCTTTCCAATCTGGAAGCTTTTTTATTTTTACTTGTCTAATTGTTCTCACTAGAACCTCCCATACAATGTTGAATAAAAGTGACAAAAATGGATGCCCTCGTCTTCTTCCTGGTCTTAGGGGGAAATACATTGTATAATCTTCTGTCAGGGGTAGATGACCATAGCTGGGTTATCCCACTCTAAGATTGTTTGATGCCTAAGATCACAGACTACATCTAAAGATTCTATTAAATATTTTGCAGTACTAAATTGGTATTGATTAATTTTCAACATGGCACACACAAAAACCAGAAATGGTGTCCCCTAATAACAAAGAGACAAAAGAGGCAAGCAAACATAGTTTGTATACTTTTACGTGTCACCCTTGAGCCCCATGAAAAGACAGCTAAATTCTATAGACTGAAATAAAAATACAGGGTGAATCAGACCTTGGAAAAAATGATCACTCCATGAAGCTAAATGTAAGATATTGTTAAGGCAAGTGACAACATCATAAAGAGATTCTCCTCTGTTCATATTTTTTGAACAATCTTGAAATAAAATTTCTGTGGGCTTATATCCTAAGAGTCAAATCATGTTCCTGCTTTCTCGTATTTTTTCTACAAATGAATAACTTGGAAGAAAAAATTCTGTAATAAGAGAATTTGGTACATTGTAAATTATACATGTTATAAATCTTTTGCAAACTCTATTCTAAGACTTCACTATAGTCTTTTTTTTCTCTGTCTTTTTTTTCCTAACTGCAAGGGTACCCACCCAGATGTTTGATCCCTGAACAAATGTGATGTGCTCAAGAGGTACACTTCATTAAATGAGGATTTAACAGGAGCACTGGTGTGTGACTTGTCTTTTTGAACTACACAGAAGAAAAGAAAGCAGAAACCCATAATAATGTAACATTTAAGTTACAAATTCATACTGAAAAAGAAATCAGGAAATGCAGAAGTTATGGCTGTCATAGTAACTCTAGCTAAACCACAGTATGTGCAGTGTACTCCTGAGCTCATTTACATTATACAGTCTTTTATATTATATATTATGCTGTATATTTTAATGTTACATGGTACATGATTCCTACTAACATATGCATTTATATGAATACATAATTAACTCTTTTTGTTTACACATTTTGCTATATTTCACATACTAAAAGCTGAATCTAAAGAATTTTCCTAAATTCATGCTAAAACTATAAATTCTGGGTACAGTTTATTTACATGTCTTCCTTGCCCTATGCCAGAACATGGTGTTCGGAATAACGCATTAAAAAGACATGAGAAGATCTCATTTGACTTCATCAGTATTCAAATCAAAGCCTACTGACTTGAAAATGGAATATAAAAAAATAATACTGGATTCTGTTGAATCTCAGTTGAATTTTTCATCATTTCCATCTACCACATTACACATAGTATGTGTTTTAAGGCCCCTTCCAGCCTAGAAATTCTATGATTCTATGATTTTCCCAAGTTACAGACTTTTTTCTCAAAAAACACCCATCACTTCTCCAATAGTTGTTCCACTATCTCCCTGATGAACAGTTTTGAAATCTCATTTATTTTTGTAAGACAAGATAAAATTGAAACATCCCTCAGGCAACAAATAATAGCATACACATGATATCTTTTTTTCTTCCACTAAAAGTTATGTTTTTCTTAGGGCAAAACTTGATAGAAAAAGCAAGATTTTTATGAATAACTTGAAGGCAAATTATTATAGCTTACACATTCATAGCTTCGAAGCATCTCAAAAAAGTATATAACCCTAAATATACTATTTTGGGTACATTCTATCAAACAAATTTAAGTGAGGGAAAGGATTTTTCAATTTCCCTGTTACTTTTAAGCATCATTCCAATTAAATATTCCCCTCTTGTAAAGGGAGATAGCATTGCCAACTGCTCTTAGCTTAAACCAAACCCAGGCAGCCTTCAGTTGACCTTGGCATCTGTTCATTCATATCACTTATCTCGGTGTATTGTAGTCCTGTGTTTACTTATCTCTTTCCCATGGAGAACTCAGGGTTTAGATCTTATCTTGTTCCTTTATTTTGCACACCATTGCATCCTGGTCACTTCACAAAGTGAACCACCACATAGGAAACACGCAGAGACATATTGTGGAATTAGTTAATTAGTGAATTATGACTTACTAAACCTCTGTCTCCCCAGCATGGATGCTATTATTGAGTTCATAGTAGGCACTTAATAAATTTTTGGTGAAGAAAGGGGAAAAGAATGAAGGAAAGAAAACCTGTAGCAATATTTTGATTTTAGTAGGCAAATTCTTTAAGACGTCCAAGAAGGAATATTGCTCCAAAGGAAATCACACATATCAGCGACCACCAGAGTTTTTGCTATTTCAAGAATGTAATATATTTGGCACTGGTGTCTGAGATGCTAATGCCTTATACCAAAATATTCATGAAAAGGGTGAAATAAATTGTTTGCTTATGCAGTACTTTGTAAGTCCCAGCTCATATTTGGCAGTCAAACCTGCTCCCATGTTGAGCAATGCCATTTGTGGCATCCAGGTGTTTGGCTGCATCAGGGCCATATTCTTTGCATCTGTCCCTTGTTTTCTCCTAGTGACACATTCCACAGACTGAAAGAGCATGCCAGGCAGAAACAATAATGAGTTATCATTGTCCAAAAGAGCCTTGGGCCAAAAATCAACATTTCATATAATGAGAAGTCTTCAAATATTTGAAAATCAGAAGGCAGTTTCCACTTGGTGTAGAGCCAGGAAGTCAAGGTAAGACATGGAGATAGATGGAGAATTTATTTTCCTTCCTTTCAAAGACATCCATGTAGAGTTGCTCCTTCTTTCTAAGCTTGTTATAAACACTCACTAATAATCACTGAATACTTCTTACATTCCAACATGGGGTTCTTAGCTCTTTACAAGTGCTAACTCGCTTGATCCCTGCAACATTATTACAAGTGTGTCACATACTGCTGTTTGCTTAGCCAATATCCACATACATAAGGCTGTGATTTTGTGTGGGTGGCAATGTGGCTACCTAAATTGTGAAATTCCCAGCCTCCCTTTCAAGGTCATGTGATGCAGTTCTGTTCAATGAGATAGAGGCAGAAATTTTGGAAAAGGCTTGCATTACCAAACAATAAGGCAGAACATTCCAAGGAGAAGACATTTTTATACTTTACCTCTTTCCCTTTCCATCTCATTTTGTCTGGAATATAAATATCTGTAGGTGCAGAAGCCATCTTGAGACCTCAAGAATAAAAGTTACATATTTGCTCTGCACATCAAGGATGGTAACACAAAACTGTAGAAAAAGTCTGGAACTCTGATGATCTCTTGGGGCCACTGCTACATCCTTGGACTGCCTAAGCCTGATTTTTTTTTATGCTAGAAAAATAAACATTATTTGGACAAGCCACTGAACTTGTATTTGTTATAAGCAGCTAAACCCAAATCCCCACTGATAGAGTTAGATCTATTGAAATCCCTGTTTCTAGTGAGAAAATAAGGCACAGTGAGATTTAGTACATTGGCCAAGATCTCTCAGACAGGATGGAGGAACTAGAATGTGAGTCCAAGCCAGTGGCTCTTGGACCCTTGCTTCCAGTATCCTGGCCCGAGCTCTCTCTCAGCTTGACTCTTACTGATCCTCAGGACTTTGAGTCATCCTATCAAGCCCTGCTCCAATCATCCCAGTTTCCTGGTTCTAACATAAAAAAAGACAAAAAAGGTCAACATTCACAACAGACTTCACAGTATTCAAAATCTTAAGATAGAGAAAACTATTCCAGAAAGAAATTATCCATGATATTTCTCTCTATAAAACATGTGAAAGTTTTTAACAAAGTCTTAAACTAGTAGGCTTCAGATCTATCTTGCAATGAACTTGGGAGGAATAGGCTGCAAACGAGTGAACACATCTTTCGTTTCCAAGGGCTAAATCCCTGTTTCTCATTAAGATAGTGTAGTTCCAAGGCGATGCCCGGAGAGCTGTGGCTTAGTTGTCAATCTTCAATCATTGTGCTCTCAATCTTTCCTTTCCTAGCGAAGTTTTAAGTGGAAATGCATGTATTATACCTCTTGATATAAATTGTTTTAATTGCTTATTAAGGTTGAAAATGTACAACCATGAAAAGCAAGAAGAATGCAAATTTTCTGTTAGCATTTTTTCCTTCTGGGAAAGCCCCTAGCAAGTTAGTTTAGCACCCACAGAGCTTTAACTTTATTGACTATAACATAAGAGGGAGGGGAGCAGACAACATGTGTAAGATCTGGAAATTGGTTAAATCCACCCGTGATACTGAGAAGCATTTCAAAGAATGGTCATTTGGCTATTTTAATGACAACTTTTACAATGCAAATGATTCTTCCACTGAAATAGAAAATTTCTGAGCACTAGGACTAAAAGGCCCTGAATTCACCACTATACAATTCATCTATATAACAAAAAACCATTTGTACCCCCTATATCTATTGAACTAAATAAATTAATTTTAAACATTTTCAGGTGATTTTGTCAAAAGCACTTTAGAGTAGCATTTCTAAAGGGTCTGATGGTCAAACTTAGGAAATACTGTATTTTGAAGAAATTCATAATGTATTACTACATTAGCACATTAAAGGCTTTAAGGTTTCTGCAATGCAGAGACAAGTTTGGCATCGTGCAACACTTTTTTTTTTTTAATTTCAAAGTATTACAGGAATACAAATATTTTTGGTTACAAGGATCACTTTTGAAATGCTTGAGACTGGGTTATAAGTGTACCCATCACCCAGCTAGCGTTCAATGTACCCATTAGGTTGGTTTTGTTTGTTTGTTTGTTTTGAGACAGAGTCTCACTCTGTTGCCCGGGCTAGAGTGCAGTGGCATCATCATAGCTCATTGCAGCCTCAAACTCCTGGGCTCAGGTGATCCTCCTGCCTCAGCCTCCCGAGTAGCTGGGACTACAGACACAAGCCACCATGCCCGGCTAATTTTCCTATTTTTTGTAGAGATGGGGTCTCACTCTTGCTCAGGCTGGTCTCAAACTCCTGATCTCAAGCCATTGTCCCACCTCAGCTTCTCAGAGTGCTAGGATTACAGGCGAGAACCACCACGCCTGGACAAAATAAGGTGTCTTTAAACAGAAATACATATAAAACCAGGCTATGTGCTGAATGGTTTTCAAAAAATGTGAGCAGAGGCTCACAGGAACCCTATCTTGTATTTCGTCTAGGAGCAAAGTTCAGGATTGGCTAACTCAATGTTGATGACAACTTTATTGAACATAACCACTACAAATAATGAGAATAGACCATTATACATTAATAGTTAAATCAATTTTTAAAATTTCTTAAACATATAAGATCAAGGACTTAATAGGACAACTTTATATGTGATATTCCTCTTCTGTAAAACATTTTAATGTAAGAATAGCAGTGATGGAAACAAAACCATGACAACATCTACTGAGTACTCGCTATGTGCCAGGCATGGCTTTACATGCTTGACGTTACCTCATTGAATCCTTGGAACAACTTGTAAAGTAGGAACACTTTATTGTCCATATTTTACCTGAGGAAACTGAGACATAGAGAAGTTAAGCAGTCTGATCATACTCACACATAGTCTTCTTTTAAAAAAAAAAGCTTAGAAACATCTCATGAGTATTAGTGTCAGAACATCTACTTTGTAGAAAACTGTAAACTATTGCCTCCCAATTTTCTGATCTTCAGACAACTACTAAGGGTGCCTCCTGCAGACCCTTCCATTTTGGCCTCCTTGGTTTTTCTCCCCTCTGTAACACCTGAGTTAATTAGTTAATTAGGTCATTAACTACTCAATTCTCCTGAGTTTCCAAGACCTACAGGATGAAGTCCCCACTCTGGAAACTTACATTTAATCTGATCACGTTAAGCTCAACTCAACAACTCCCAATGGCCATGAAGGATGGAGAGGTAGTCTTGGAGACAACAACTTGGATATCATGATAGGATCATATGCGGCCTCACTGTGAGCTAGCTTTGTGCGTGTCTATGCCATTTCTCGGTAGTTCCTATCACAAGTAGTTTGAGTGTTGGGACTGTACCTCACCCTTTAGCATAGTACTGCTCCCTCCTCTCATCTCTCTAGCAAAGTCAAAGCAGTATCTTGCACACAGAAGGTGTCTAAGAAGTGATTGTTTATTAACCAATACAATTTAATTACAGGAAGAAGTAAATAAGTATCTGCACATCTGAAAACATTATGGTACATGTATATTTATAAATGTATCTTATTTGATAAAAAAGGTAAGTTCTGTGGGGGGGGGAAGCATATGTGGATTGAATTTTTATAAATTTTAAATCCCTGCAAATAGCTTAAAAGATAAAGGAATTGTCATTATTGAGCAACGCATAATATTTTTGTGGTGGTAAAATTTGCCCCCACACCCCAGATCTGCTTTCTGTATGTAATTTAACTTTTATGTACATCTGGAACTCTAAGCTTGAAGACTGAAAAGAAGTGAACAGGGCCTCTGTGGCCTGTGGGATAGCATCAAGCAGCCTAATACACACTCATATTTTGAGTCTCAGAAGGAGAGGAGGCAGAAAAGGTTATTTGAGAAAATAATAGTTGGTAATTTCCCAGATTGGATGAAAACTAAACCCCAAAACTCAAGAACCTCAATTAGTCCCAGGCAGAATAAGCACAAAGAAAAACACACTAGGACTTATTAAAATCAAATTACTGAAAACCAGTGATAAAGAGTCTTGAATATCTCACTTTTAATTGTTGATCTTCAGGTTTTTTTCATCTGTAAAATGGATAAATTGCCCACCTCACTGAGAGTTCTTTAATATTAAAGGCAAGGTATGTAAAGCAAACAACTTGTACTTAGGAAAGCCCCCATAACATAGTGATTATTTTGTTTATTTTTAAATTTTTTATTTTTAATTATTATGGGTACATAATAGTTGTATATATTTATAAGCTACATGTGATGTTTTGATACAGGCATACACTGTGTATTAATCAAATCAGGGTAAATGGGGGATCCATCCTATCAAGAATTTATCATTTCTTTGTGCTAGTAATATTCCAATTTCACTCTTTTAGTTATTTTAAAGTATACACTAAATTACTGTTGACTATAGTCACTGTTACATTATCAAATATTGTTCATTCTATGTAACTATCTAACTACATATTTTCACCTATTAACCATCCTGACTTTATCCCCCACTGCCTGCTACCCTTCCCAGCCTCTGGTAACCATCATGCTACTCTCTGTCTTCATGATATCAATTGTTTTAATACTTAACTTCTATGTATGAGAGAGAACATGTGAGATTTGTCTTTCTGTGCTTGGTTTATTTCATTTAACATAATGTTCTCCAGTTCCATCCATATTGTTACAAATGGCAGGATTTCATTCTTTTTTATGGCTGAATAATATTCCATTTTCTTTATCCATTCATCTGTTGATAGACACTTAGGTTGATTTCAAATCTTGACTATTGTGAATAGTGTGGCAATAAACATAGTAGTGCAGATATCTTTTTGGTATACTAACTTCCTTCCTTTTGGATATATACCTAGCAGTGAAATTGTTCGGTCATATGGTAGTTCTATGTTCAGTTTTATGAGAAAACTTCATACTGTTCTCCATAGTGATTTCACTAATTTACATTCCCACCAACAGGGTACAAGAGTTCCCCGTTGCCCACATCCTCACCAGCATTCATTATTGCCTTTTTGATAAAAGCCATTTTTACTGGGGTGAGATGATATTTCGTTGTAGTTTTGATTTGCATTTCTATAATGCTTAATGATATTGAGCATTTTTTCACACACCCGGTGGCCATTTATATGTCTTCTTTTGAGAAATGTCTATTCAGATCTTTCGCCAATTTTTTAAATTGGATTATTTGATTTTTTCTGATTAAGTTGTTTAAGCTACTTCTATATTTCGGTATAAATCCCTTGTCATATGGGCAGTTTGTAAATATTTTCTCCCATTATGTGGATGTTCTCTTTACTTTGTTGGTTGTTTCCCTTGCTGTGCAGAAGCTTTTTAGCTTGATATGATCCCATTTGTCCAATTTTGCCTGGGTTGCCTCTGCTTTGGGGATATTACTCAAGAAACCATTGCTCAGACCAACATCCTAAAACATTTCCCTGATGTTTTCTCTTAGTAGTTTCATAGTTTCATAGTTTCAGGTCTTACATTTAAGACTTTAATCCATTTGACTTGACTTTTGCATATGGCAAGAGATAAGAGTCTAGTTTCATTCTTCTTCATTTATTGAAGAGACTATCCTTTCCCTGATGTATATTCTTGGCAACTTTGTCAAAAATAAGTTCACTATAGATGTGTAGATTTATTTCTGGGCTCCCTATTTTGTTCCATTGGTCTATGTGTCTGTTTTTATGCCAGTATCATACTGTTTTGGTTACTATAGCTCTGTAGTATAACTTCAAGTCAGGTAATGAGTTTCCTCCAGTTTTGTTGTTTTTGCTCAGGGTGGCTTTGGCTATTCTGGGTCTGAATCCTAAAATACACATTTTAGGATTAGTTTTTCTATTTCTGTGAAAAATATCATTGGTATTTTGATGAGGATTGCATTGAATCTGAGTATAGTGATTCTTAACAAAGAGCAAAGACTTAGGAATCCAACATCCTGTTTCCAAAGCTCAGATCTACCACCGAGGGATCACTGGCAGATTATATAAGCTCTCTGTGCCTGAATTTTCTCACTGGTAAATGAGATTATAACAATCCTACCCATTGTGAGAGTTAAATGAGATGATGCCTATAAGATATAACAATACCTAAAAATAGCTGGTGTTCATTAAATGTCAGCTACTGTATCATTGAATAAGAAGCAAAAAACAAACAAACAAACAAAAAGAAGCAAAAAACCATGTTCTAACATGGGTAAAGAAAGTGGTGCTTTGGTGAAGGAAGGAATCCAGCATCTCCTTAGGAAGCAAACTTGCAAAACCAGGCAGGATCTAGTTTCCCTTAGGATCTCCTGAAAGACCATCTATTTCTGCAACCAGCGATTTTTTTAATAGACTAGTGTTTTAATAAAAAAATTTCCCTCTCAAAGAGTGTAGAAGCAATCTGAAAACTATAAAGTTATATTAATACTGAAATAAAGGAGAAAACACTGCCCCCTCCAACTTATGGCTATCAATTTTGTCCCTGCGAGCTCTTGTGAGCTTCAGAATTGTAGGTTTGGTTTGAGTTCTCAGTCAGTGTTCATCCATTGGTATAAAATGCTCCCACGCGAACAAACATACAGATGAAAAAACATCTCTCTTTGCACAAGAAAAAATGACTAACAATTTACATAAAGCGAGATCTGTCCATCATTCTGTCACCAAGTTCCATCTTGCTTTGTTGGACTTGGCACCTTAATAAAACCCTTTTATCTTAAACTTAAAAAGACTAAGGTCTAATTCAGTAATGCCCTGTTTGGGGTGTCATTTTGAATTGATATCATTTCATATCATCCTAGGGCAAAGGGGTTTGGATCAACTTCCCACTTCCCGCTGACTTTACTGACAACATTGAGAATCTCATCTCAGAGGAATGGATGTAAGTGCATTTATTGACAACACATAAATAAGAAAAGATTAGTGGTTTTGCTGGTGAAATAAAAATGACTTGACTTTCAAAAGCCTATTTGAAACTGACTGTTCATGACTGTGTACAATTGACACTTGGAGTTATTCCATCTTCCTCTAAAGTATAGACAAACTGTCTTAGTCAAGATTCTTTTGGTTACAAGTAAATGATAGCAACTCAAGTTTACTTGAGGGGAAAAAAAATTGCCTTTACTGGAAAGTTACTGAGTTTTTCTTGTAGAATCTGGGAGAAACCAAACCTATCAAATAACTGCAGCCAGAACTGGAAATTAAACAGGAATCAGGCCATCTCTCTCTCTCTGTTTCTCTCCTCTGCAACATTGTGTCTCAGTGTGTCTTCTTTGTGCTCTTTCACTGACCGGTTGTTCACCTTCTCCTTGCACATGGCAAGTGACCGACATTCACTTGGTTATGTCCACAAGCAGAAATTAATGGGCCACCTCTGAATCCCAGCTCGAAGCTACTAGGAGTGAAACCTCACTGCTCAGCTCAGGTCAGATGTCCTCTGGGGTCTAATAAACATGATCAATGTGTGGACATAGCTTGGGAGCAGAATCATGACACTCTATCTGAGCTCCATCTCTATGGGGAATTAGGGGGCCGTTCTCAGAGAAAGTAGATATTTATTAATAACAGATATACCCACAAACATTAAAAAATATATTTTGCATATTAACAACAACTATAAAAGAAGATAATGTCTATGCTTTGCAAAGAATTCCAGTCTTTTGCTCCCCCAAAATCACTGTATGTGAGGAAGATGTTCCCAACGTCAACAATGGCCCAGCCTGAGAGAGGTCTTTGTGCACAGACAGGTGACTTGAAACAGGCCAGAGTTGTGATCATTAGGAAAACAAAACTTGAGTCTCTGGGTCTCCTGAATCTCTTTTTCAGTGGCCAGACAACAGTGTTTTTATAAAATTCTTTCTACATTTAGTGGGAATTTGAGCTCAACCCTAAATATTAGCAAAGATAAAATTTTATCTAGAACTTTGTACTGTTTATTTTTAAAGCATTAAAATTTACAGCTAAACTGAAGTAGGTTTAAAGTGTAATAAAACATGGGTTATTCTTTTGAGATAATACCTTGGGAATATGCAAAGGAGTTGAAAAAGCCAGAAGGCATTTCCCATCTTGATGTGTTGACCTGATGGTGAATATAAACCTTAACCACACTGTTGGTTAGAATGTTATATATTTCTCATAATTTTTTTGTTTCATCTGCCCTCCCCCCTCAGATTTTTACCCTGAACTCATTCAGAATGGTCTGGCTCTTCACTTTCCTTGTAACTTCTCATATTCCATAGCACCTATGATAGACTCCCAGTCTCTCCAATAAAGTAGCTTTTAAAAATCATTTATGTAGGCCGGGCGTGGTGGCTCATGCCTGTAATCCTAGCACTCTGGGAGGCCGAGGCGGGGGGGATCGTTTGAGCTCAGGAGTTCGAGACCAGACTAAGCAGGAGCGAGACCCCGTCTCTATTAAAAATAGGAAGAAATTATCTGGACAACTAAAAATATAGATAAAAAATTAGCTGGGCATGGTGGCACATGCCTGTAGTCCCAGCTACTC
>NW_012149052.1:167897-168717 GCF_000956105.1 Propithecus coquereli
GCATTAATTCTGTAGATCACTTTAGGTAGTATGGACATTTTAACGATATTGATTCTACCAATCCATGAGCAAGGTAGGTTTTTCCATCTGTTACATCTTCTACAATTTCTTTTTTTAGTGTTTCATAATTCTGCCTGTATAAGTCTCTTGCATCTTTCGTTAAATATATTCCTAGATATTTAATTTTCTTTGAGGCTATTGTAAAAGGAATTGCATTTTTGATTTGATCTTCTACTTGATTGTTGTTGGCATGGATTTTTTAATTTTAACATTCTGCAGGTGAACTTATTTTGTTTTAAGTGGAGGTGATAATGACAGCAGCAATGCTTTTTAGTCTCCCTGAACTTCTTCATAAAAACAGACAGAAGAACTAAACTAGGATAACAAAATCAAAGACCCAGGAAAAATATCCCCAATAAAACCCAGCAACAAAATATCCCCACAGCTCAACAAACCAACTCAAGACAGCTCTCTGACTCACGTGGTAACAACAACTGCTGGGAGAAAGCAGTGGGAAAGTCACCAGTCCTTTCATAGTTCTGAAAAGAGACGAACCCAAAATCATAACAGATAGTAAGAAACTTAGTCAGTTGAATAACAGGAACTGAATAGAAAGTTTCCAAGGTTCCAATTTAAAAGTGAGTGTAAGAGGACTGGTATAAGACTAGGTCTACGGATGCTGGAGCAGTCTGGAGCCTGTAAACCTTCAAAACTTACAAACTCAGATTCTTTTCCAAGACAGAGCCCTTAGGAAGGGCTGTGTAGGAAGCAATGTGAACCGCAATTCAGGAATAGCCATCAGGAAGAGTAGGCTATCTGC
>NW_012149052.1:168767-170651 GCF_000956105.1 Propithecus coquereli
AGAAAATGTAAGGCCTGGATATGCGCCCCAACATGCACACAGAACCCTTCAACAATGGCTGAGAGACTTATTGATTATATACATTTAAGGAAATCTTTGTCCAGATATTAGCTGACCACTAAAGCAACTAAGCAAAGATTTCAGTGACCACAGATAGCAAAGAATAGAAATGTTATAGAATTATTTCAGAAAAGTCACTAAACAAACAATAACAGCAACAACAATGACAAAAAAGAAAAACTGGAGAGGTAGGAAGATATGATTTCTAAAATTGCCATGCTATGTTGTTCAAAATGTCCAGTTTTCAAGAACAAATTTTGAGACATACAAATAAACAGGAAATTATGGCACATATAGAGGAAGAATAGCAGTCAATAAAAACTATCTCCAAGGAGGTCCAAAAGTTGGACTTACTAGACAAAGACATTAAATCAGCTACTGTAAATATTTTTAAACAATTAAAGAAAAATATGACTAAAAACTAAAGGAAAATATAAAAATGATATCTCACCAAATAGAAAATATCAATAGAGGATCAGTGAACTCAAAGGCAGGAGTTGAAAATCGTCCAGTCAGAGAATCAAAAAGAAAACAGAATAAAAAAGAGTGAATATAGCTTAAGGGATTTATGGGACACCATCAAACATAACAATACATGCATTATGGTAGTACAAGAAGATGACAAAAAGAAAATAGCAGAAATCTTATTCAAAGAAATAATGGCTGAAAACTTCCCAAACCTGGAGAAAGACATAGTCATCCATCTCCTGGAAGCCCAAAGGACATCAAACAAACTGAACCCAAAGAAACTGGTATCAAGACACATTATAATCCAGTTATCAAACATTAAAGACAAGGAAAGAATTTTGAAAGCAGCATGATAAGCCACTTGGCGCATACAAGGGAACCATAATAAGGCTATCAGTGGATTTTTTTTCAGCAGAAAGCTTGCAGGCAAGAAGAGAGTGGGATATTATATTTAATGCCAAAAGACAAAAACTGCCAACCAAAACTGCTATACCTGGAAAAACTGCTCTTCAAAAACTAATTATAATCTGAAATTTTCCAACCGACTTCTTACTTGAGTTAACATAAACCGTAAGGGCAAAAAAATGTGGCCCTAGATGTAGTAAAATTTTATGGAGCCTATGTTAACCATTCAGTTTCCAAAACAACCTTCTTAGTGTGATATTAGTGTATTCTCTTTAAAGTGTAGCAAAACATGGGTAACAGGATATCATAGAGAGATTTGGCCGGTGACAGAGATAAGGAAAGATAACATTAGAAAATTCTCAGATTATGTGAGTTTAAGTAGTGGATTTTTTAATTTTAACACTCTACAGGTGAACTTATTTTGTTTTAGGTGGAGGTGATAATGACAGCAGCAATGCTTTTTAGTCTCCCTGAACTTCTTCATAAAAACAGACAGAAGAACTAAACTAGGATAAGAAAATCAAAGACCCAGGAAAAATATCCCCAATAAAACCCAGCAACAAAATATCTCCACATCTCAACAAACCAACTCAAGACAGCTCTCTGACTCACGTGGTAACAACAACTGCTGGGAGAAAACAGTGGGAAAGTCACCAGTCCTTTCATAGTTCTGAAAAGAGACGAACCTAAAATCATAACAGATAGTAAGAAACTTAGTCAGTTGAATAACAGGAACTGAATAGAAAGTTTTCAAGGTTCCAATTTAAAAGTGAGTGTAAGAGGACTGGTATAAGACTAGGTCTACTGATGCTGGAGCAGTCTGGAGCCTGTAAACCTTCAAAACTTACAAACTCAAATTCTTTTCCAAGACAGAGCCCTTAGGAAGGGCTGTGTAGGAAGCAATGTGAACCGCAATTCAGGAATAGCCATCAGGAAGAGTAGGCTATCTGC
>NW_012149052.1:174521-180600 GCF_000956105.1 Propithecus coquereli
ATTCTGAAATAAATTTAAACTATAACATATGAAAAATTGCCAGATTTAAGAGGATAAATGTGAATTATTTACCATTCAATAAATTCTAAAAACTGTCTCTCTACTGGGCATATTATCCTTCTGCCCAATAAGCAACTTTGCAGTTTAGACTTCCTATTTCAGTTTCGGAAAGTTTGAGAGTTTGGGGTCTGAATATGCCCTTCAAGGAAAAAAAAAACCAAGGCCGGGAAAAGGGGAAAAAAAAGACACTTGGAAAGAATATTTATACAAAAATTAGGAAATTTTCCCCATCTTGCAAAGTCTGTGGGAACTATTACTGGACTAACGTCCAAAGAAATGTGTTAAGGCTCAGGATGCCCTATGTGCTGATACAGACAGGAGTCGTTCATGCTACTGGAGAATTCTCGTTTCCATATACAGCAAGCCAGGGAAATGAACACAATTTTGATTGATTGTTCCAGGAAAAGAATGTGCAATATGGTGTAAGCACATTGTGTGTGTGTGTACGTGTGTTTCTTTTCCTGAATAGAATGATTCTGAGAAAGCCACAATGAGCTGGAGAGAATTCTGGGATTTGCATTTTAGCTTCCTCTATGGGAGCCTCAGGAGGCTCCATTAGAATGGAAGATGTCCTTGCAGACTCCTACCTGTGCTCTTTGAGATCTAAGCCATTTCTTTCAGTTTCTCCAATAACTACTTTTTCCACTAAAAATTTAACGGATAAGCCTTCTCCAGTGAATTGCCATGTAGCTCACTGAGATCAAAATTGAAAACTATGAAAACAGTATTGCATCTTGAACTTAATATGCCCGAAACAGAATTATTGATTTCTAACCCTCCCAAACCCGTTTGGAAATAGGTTTTCTCCATCTCAGTAAATGGCACCACAAACCATCTAATTGCTAAAGCTAAAACCCAGGAGACATTCTTATTCCTCCCTTTTTCTTACCCTCAACATCCAACCCATCAAGTCTTATTGGCTTTAACTGCAAAACATCTCCAGTGTAATGCATCCCCTTCTCTCCAAAACCACTGCTGCCATCTGAGTCCAAGCCAAGTCCAAGTCTCACATGGACCACTGTACCAGCCTCCAAACTGGTCTCTGTGATTCTACTTCACCCCTCTGCAGTGCATCCTCTTGTGAGCACCTAGATTGGTCTCAGCAGGCCATCTCACTTCCCTACACAAACCCATCTCCCCAAAAGTGTCCCTTTCCACATAAAATAAAAAATCCAAACCACTCACAAAATCCCATTCTATTAGGCCCTGCCACCCCCTCTGACCTCCTGTCCTCCACTCCCCTTCCCTCACTCACTCGACAGCAGCCTTCTTATTTTTCCACTAGAGCAAGATCATTCCCACGTTAGATCTGTGCATATCTTAAACATTCTGGTCATTTCAAGTCTCAGCCTAAAAATAACCCCTAACAGTATCTTCAGTAATGACTGCTCAATCTCATATCCCTCCCACTACCTTATTGTATTTTAATCACAATGTTTGTCATTATTTAAAATTATCTTGTTTATATTTTAGTCATTCATGAAAATTAAATCTCTACAGAAACAGCTTTGTTTTATTCCTCCCTTGATCCCCAGATTGTGGGAGAGTGCCTGGCACCTAGTAGGAACTCAATAAATATGTACTGAATGATCGAATATATTTCAGGACTGCATTTACTGAGCAGTACACGAGTTCCTTAAATCCAGACAGTTCTTTTCCATAAGCATTTTTCAGTGCCTTAGTAAGTGCGAAGCATGATGCCAGGGGCTAGAGACGTAAAGCCCCAAATCTTACTTTTGCATATCTTGTGCTCAGTGCTGGCCAACTGGGGACCTTCAGTACATTATGACTGATATTGGAATGATCAATTAATTATGCCCAGATAAGATTACTAAAGAGGATATCTAACATCTTGACAGTTACCATGGGAACAGAGACTATTAATATATTGAAAGCATAGATTTGTAATGAATAGAAAGTGTTGGGTCACTAATAATAATATACTGGTATATTTTATAGTTGATATAATTATTTTAAAAATAGGCTCAGTAAGACATCCCTAAAGTGATGGTCACATGGGAGCCCACTGTGACAGAAGCCTCTGATAGCTGAGAGAAAGTCCAACTCACCAGGATGCCACTCCACAGTGGCACTGATGCACATGCAGAGCTTGACCCCAGGATGAGCAACCTGCTGTCTACGACTCAGCATCTCAAAGAACCTGCCACAATGGGCTACTTCAGGCAAGTGTCTGTACAGGTTGCAGCACATGATCTGGATTCAAGGCAATTCATCAGTATTTACTGAGCAGCTACAGCATGCCAGGCACTCTGCTGGCTGGAGAGATACAGAGATAACTAAGACATAAGTCTGATAAAGATGAATTATGATTTATTTATTGAAACTCAAGCCTCAGTCCTCTTGATTTTCCTTCTTTGAAGAACTAATTACAAGTCACTTTAAAATAATCATAAGACCCTTACAAATGCTAATTCATTGAATCTTTATAAAATCTCTGTGAGGTGGTATTATTATCACTCCCATTTTAAGAATTTAGGAAGCTGTGATAGAGAGAGGAAGTAACCAGCTCAAAGTGAGGCATCTGGTGAGTGAAGGGTCCTTGCTCAATGCCACCAGCATCTCCACTGAACTCAGTCTCTCGTCTCTGCTCTGCAAACCCCAATCCTGCGTCTCACCCTGCATCTGCTCTTCCTCAACTTGAAGTTGACCTCTTAGATCCGGTATCCTTCTCACTTCTTCCCTTGCTTACTGCTTTTGGTAGCATCTCAACCCTCCATGGCTAAGAGCCTGAACCAGCCCTCTCTCTGATTTGTGTACAATAATTCTGCCCTCCCAACTCCAAGTTTCATTGACAGCAACTGTCTATGGGCTGTGACGACTATCAAAACGGGCTGGTCAATTTGGACTCATCCACTCAGCAAAAAATTGAGACACTGTTCCCCACTCAGACATCTTGGAAAATGCATTCATATAGGGAATGAAGGCAGCTCAACAACCACAGACAAGTATTTTGAATCCCTACAAATAAGTTGCAATATAAATGCAAGACTATTATCTTTTCCAATAACTTAATTTGCCAAAGGGACACTATTCCCAGAACGGTGAAGATGAAAGCAGCACTGCAAACAGACCGCATACTCAAAAATGTGGGCCACTTGAGGGGAAATTGTAATTGTCATTTTCAATTTTCTAACACTCTTCTCTTTCTACCCTGTTACCCTCCAGTCTTTTTAATGAGGCATTTTTGTGTATGTGTGGGTATGTGTATGTGTTTTCTTTTTACGTTGGAAGGAAATGGCTATGTACAATTGAATTTGTTATAAATAGGAAAGTCAGTGGGCAAGTGATTAAGAGCTCCACAATGAGTCATAAATATTAAATTTCTCTTAAAGCATTTGGCACTCTGTAACGCTGTTTCCCAGATAACCTGCACATAACCGTGGGTCTTATCGGCATATGAAGCATAGGTTAAGACTATGGCACTGGTTTATCCTTAGATCCTCCTAGAATACAACCTAATTCCCAAGGGGCAAGCACGTAGGATGCCCCCTCCCCTTTATTGTGTTTAGCTGAGAGTCCCACAGGAGGCGGGTGTGAGTTCCCATGGAATGTTCCTACTGCTTCTATTTGTGCTGTCCTTATGTTCAGCTCGGCTCTTGCCATCCTTCTGATTTGTTTTCTAATCATTTGGCTTGGAGAGCTTCCTGGGACTCTCCCTGGGCTACGTACGGGGAAGCAGTGACCTTAGCTTTACTTCCAGCTCCCTGGAACTGTCTACTCCCACTGCTGTTGCCATCTGGGGCTCTGTAACTGCCTGGCTGTGAATCTCCATCACCAAATGTCACCTGCAATGGTCTTCTGTGCTGCCAAAACTCTGTCAGTCTGCCCATGTGTTGTCCCTGATCTGCTTTTGACCTCTGCAGCTCACATCTCCAGCTGATGGGGAAAATACTTCCTGCCTTTCATCCCACTATTGTAAAGTAAGAGGAAGATCTCTCAGTACAATCACTTGAGCACCCTAGTGTTGAAGTTTTAGTGGCTCGGTGTTTTGGGGGGGTCTTTTTTTGACAACCTTTTCCTACTCTAGACGATTAGGCAACCTTCGCATGCTGGGTGAGGGTGGTTCAAATACAACATCATTCCATGCACTGAACCAGTGCCTCAGCTCACACCCCATTGCTGAGTCCGGTGCAGCCTGTCATCTGGCCCCCATCCACCTTCTCCAAGGCATCTGAATACCTGTCTGTGTCTCAACTACCACTGCAAGGAATATTCAAGCATTTCCCTTTGCCCCCAGGAGGTGCCACAGCATTTGAGTGCTACATGACTCCCCTTTGCCAACTTCTAGGTGAATTGTGAAACAGAGGACAAGAAATGGGTTTGCTAGCAGAGGAGAGTAAGGCTGGATGTGGACTGGGGGAATCAGTGCTGAGAGTGAGGCTGGAGAAAAAGGGAGCTCAGTGCTTATTCCGCCAGACAGATAAGGATAGTGGAAGAAACACCTAGACTGGAAACTGAAGCAAATGTAAAACAGAAGAGCCATTAGGTCAAAGTCTAGGAATGCCCCGAGAAAATATGACTCAACTGCAGAGCCATGTGGATGTCCAAAGCCAGTTCATGTGGTTGACATGGTGGATATATCATAAAAGGCATACACTCACAAAAACAAAAGAGAATGGGAGAGGAGACAACTGTCAGAAAATGTGGGGATCTGGAGCAGATTAAGCAAAGCTGAGAAAGCTGAATCCTAAGCTGGTAGTGCGGAAGCCAAAACGGAAAATTGATCTATTCCGCGGAAGGCACCAAAGGCTCAGGAACTGACTGTCCCAGGTATTTCTGAAGTTAGGTGTGATGGTGATACTAAAAGCCAGAGGAGAGCCTGTTTAAGAAGAAGGCTGAGCCCTGATCCCTTCCCTCCTCTGTTTAGTCACATATTGCCCCTCTCCTCTCTCTCCCCGAGGAGCATAAACCAGAGAGTTTCTGAACTGCGGGATTCCAGGCACAGTTAAGGGAGAAGGTATAATATAGAAACAGGAGGAAGAGATGAATATTGACACACTGAGTGTTGAAAAGCCCAGTCCTCTTCTCTCAGGTAGTTTCCAGAACACTGTCAGACAGATTGGGCCCTGCCTGACCCGAGAGAACTTTTCTGTGAAACCTGTCCAGCCCAAAGAGAAAATCTGGGGATAATGACACAGTGCTTCTCTAGTCACCTCCCCACTCAGGGAGGCCTGTGCTGTACAAGCCTCACACCCATGCTCAGAAAGTCTAGCCAAATTGACAGTGCCTCGTTCTGAAAATAGGAGCTGTCTTAGATCTATGCCCAAGAGAAATGAGAACATGTTCTCACGGAAACTTGTACACGAATGTTGATAGCAGCATTATTCATAATAGCCAAAACGTGGAAACAACGCAAGGGTCCAAAAAGTGATGAATGGATAAATAAAATGTGATATATCCATACACTGGAATATTATTCAGCAATGAAAAGGAATGATGTGCTGATGCATGCTACAGCGTGGGTGAACCTTGAAAACATTCTGCAAGGTAATAGAAGTCCATCACTAAAGGCCATGCATTGCATGATTCCAGCTATATGACATGTCTGGAATAGGTAAATCCATAGAAACAGGAAGTAGATTAGTGGTTTCCAGGGACTGCAGGGAGGTGGGAATGGGGAATGACTGCTGAGTATAGGGTTTCTTTTTTGGGATGATGAAAATGTTTGATGGTGACAATAATTGTACAACACTCTGAATACACTAAAAGCTACTGAAAATTGTACCCTTTAAAGGGTGTATTTTATGGTGTATGAATTACATTTCAATAAACCCATTACACACACTCATACATAAAACCAAAATTCACCAGACATCTAAGGAAAGGGTCTAACACAGAATTGCCCATTAGAAATATAATACAAGTCACATACATACTTTTTTTTTATTATTATTTCAGCATATTATGGGGGTACAGATGTTTAGGTTACGTATGTTGCCCTTGACTCCCCCTCCCCTCCTAAGTCCAAGTTTCAAATATGTCCATCCTTCGGGTGGTG
>NW_012149052.1:181515-182432 GCF_000956105.1 Propithecus coquereli
TTCTTGATTGAAATGGCCCAATGAATAGATAAAAATAATACAACAGTGAAAAACACCAGTTTTGAAATATTTGAACACTTGAGACAAGGGGGAGTCTTCCAAAAAGGTAAACTATATTGCCAGGCATGGTGGCTCACACCTGTAATCTTAGCACTCTGGGACGCCAAGACAGGGAGGATAGCTAGAGGTCAGCAGTTTGAGACCAGCCTGAACAAGAGTGAGACCCTGTCTCTACAAAAAATAGGAAAATTAGCCAGATGTTATGGCACACACCTGTAGTTCCAGCTACTCAGGAGGCTGAGGCAGGAAGATCACTTGAGCCCAGGAGTTTGAGGTTGCAGTGAGCTATGATGATGTCACAGCACTCTAGCCCAGGTGACAGAGCAAGACTCTGTCACAAAAACAAACAAACAAACAAAAAACTGGATAAACTATAAGTCATGCTTCCAAAAAGGTAAACTATAGGTCAGACACAAAGGATCAGGAATCAAACTATCTTTGAGACTTCTCAACAGCAACACTGAAGCTAGGAGACAGCAGACAATTAGCTTAGAAATACTGAGGAATAACAATTTCCAACCTGGAATTCTATGCATAACCATACTATTAGTTGAGTGTGAGGATAAAATGAAGAATTTTCAGACCTGTGATGTCATCGCCCTCTCCCATTTTTCTTTGCTTCTGGAAGGATCTCTGACAGTGGCTGCTGTCCTCCATGGCCCCAGCTTTCATGTTATGGATTCTAAACCAGTAATGATTCAATACCGCAATCATCCTTTTAAAAAAATACATGAATAAGCTTTACTTTAACATCAGAGATTGTAATCATTCTTTTATATCTTATTTGGGTTGTTCAAATTTTCATTCTACTTCCTTCACATAAATTCATATAAATATAATATTGAAAGTATTAATCA
>NW_012149052.1:183887-185892 GCF_000956105.1 Propithecus coquereli
ATATTTAAAAGAATCAATAACAATAATCTATACTGCTTTGGCTGTTGGAAAATGCTTTTTGTTCTCTGCTAATTATATAGCATAAGGATAAGAATGGAGAATAGCTGAAATGGACTTATATTTTAATATTTTTTAAAGTTGTCTCAGTGTTCAATGTTTTCTACCACTTTGCTTTGTTCTTATGGGACCTTCCCTCAGAGATACGCAGTCTTAATAGTTGTGGGGTTGAAGAAATTTATCACCACTGCTACTGCCCTACTCTATCATATATCTGAATTCTAAATATGCCAACGAGGATGAAAATACCAATTTTCCAAGAACAGGCTTCACCTTTAACAGCAATATATATGACAGGAAGCCTTACCAGGTTATGGTAGCTTGACTGATCGTTAACAGAGCCTCTGTTATTTGGCACCCTTGAAATTTATATATACTGGGAAAGATTTTTGGATGAATGAGAAGAAATGCCTTTGTTTTGTTAAGCAGGAGAAGAGCTATTGTGAACTCAGACTCAAATCTTGCTACTTCAATTTTAGGAATATATACAGAAGTTGAAGGCCTAAAATTGAATATCTTTTTTTTTTAAAGAGATGAAGTGTTGCTCTGTTGCCCAGGATAGAGTGCAGTGGCATGATCATAGCTCACTGTAACTTCGAACTCCTGGACTAAGGTGATCCTCTTGCCTCAGATTCCTGAGTAACTACGACTGCAGACGTACACTACCACACTTAGCTAATTTTTTTTTTTTTTTTGTAGAAATGAGGTCTCACTATGTTGACCAAGTTGGTCTCTAAATCCTGGCCTCAAGCAATCCTCCCAGCTTGACCTCCCAAAGTGCTGGGATTACAGGTGTGAGCCACCATGTCCAGCCTAAAATTGAACATCTAAATAATGTGCCTGCACAACCCTTAGAAAAATCTTAACAGGGCCCAAGTTGAGGGCCACTGGCCCAGTCCACTTTACTCTTACAGTGCTTGGGTTCAGCTAATGGTCTTCCATGCAGCTTTTGCTGTTTGTATAGGATGAGACATAAACGATACGCTTGACGTATTAACTTGTCCAAGGCTTCCTCTAAGAAATCAGTATTCCAGATGCATTCTTGAAGGTTTGACTGCAGAATAACAGTGAACCATTGTGGCTTTCAGACTTGATCTAATACCAGTCTTCAAAGACCTGTTCCAGTTGTCTCTGCTGTGGCACAGTGAAGGGTGGGGTCTTTTAAACTCCTTTGGTCACAATCACTTTCTGATTTGGGCAAAAGCCGAAACACTGCCCATTGTGAAGTGCCAGGGCACTTCCTGTGTAACACAATTAATAAGCCCTCCAAGGGCTCATTGCCATGTCTTAACCACATCATGCTCACTATTCTGTGGGCTTTGTTTATACCCTCTGAAACATTATTTTTAAAATATTAGTATAAGTGATTTTAGTTATTTTGCAACCTTATCACAATTTTCAACCAATCAGAATTTTGTTAATGAACATAAAAGATTCCATTTTCTAAATGTTCCCTTAAAAAAGAACATTTAACATTATCTCCATTCATTCATTCAGCAAATAGTTATTAAATACTTGTATGCCAGGTTCTCATGGTAAATGATGTGGACACAAAAATGGAAAAAAAAAAGGGTTGTAAACAATAGACACAAAAAATAGATTAGGGGTTGCCAAGGGACACAGATGGGGTGGGGGAGTGCCTCTATAAAGAGGTAGCACAGGAGAATTCCTTTGTGATGATAGAGCAGTTCTGAGTCCAAACATAGATGTAAAACAGTGATTGGAAAACTTTTTCTATAAAGGGCCAGATTGCAAATATTTTTAGAAAGTTATGCTTGGAGAAACAATCAATATTATCAAGAGGCTTGTTTGTCTTGTGGATGGTTCACCAAGAAAGATCTGAAGGACTTTTACAGCTACAGACTCAACCTCTAGATCTGAATCTACCCTTCTAGGATGGAAGTGGGGCTCTGGTACTAGAACAAAGGAGTGCAAAGTTCGTGGGGAA
>NW_012149052.1:185942-187807 GCF_000956105.1 Propithecus coquereli
TCCCAAAGTGCTGGGATTACAGGTGTGAGCCACCATGTCCAGCCTAAAATTGAACATCTAAATAATGTGCCTGCACAACCCTTAGAAAAATCTTAACAGGGCCCAAGTTGAGGGCCACTGGCCCAGTCCACTTTACTCTTACAGTGCTTGGGTTCAGCTAATGGTCTTCCATGCAGCTTTTGCTGTTTGTATAGGATGAGACATAAACGATACGCTTGACGTATTAACTTGTCCAAGGCTTCCTCTAAGAAATCAGTATTCCAGATGCATTCTTGAAGGTTTGACTGCAGAATAACAGTGAACCATTGTGGCTTTCAGACTTGATCTAATACCAGTCTTCAAAGACCTGTTCCAGTTGTCTCTGCTGTGGCACAGTGAAGGGTGGGGTCTTTTAAACTCCTTTGGTCACAATCACTTTCTGATTTGGGCAAAAGCCGAAACACTGCCCATTGTGAAGTGCCAGGGCACTTCCTGTGTAACACAATTAATAAGCCCTCCAAGGGCTCATTGCCATGTCTTAACCACATCATGCTCACTATTCTGTGGGCTTTGTTTATACCCTCTGAAACATTATTTTTAAAATATTAGTATAAGTGATTTTAGTTATTTTGCAACCTTATCACAATTTTCAACCAATCAGAATTTTGTTAATGAACATAAAAGATTCCATTTTCTAAATGTTCCCTTAAAAAAGAACATTTAACATTATCTCCATTCATTCATTCAGCAAATAGTTATTAAATACTTGTATGCCAGGTTCTCATGGTAAATGATGTGGACACAAAAATGGAAAAAAAAAAGGGTTGTAAACAATAGACACAAAAAATAGATTAGGGGTTGCCAAGGGACACAGATGGGGTGGGGGAGTGCCTCTATAAAGAGGTAGCACAGGAGAATTCCTTTGTGATGATAGAGCAGTTCTGAGTCCAAACATAGATGTAAAACAGTGATTGGAAAACTTTTTCTATAAAGGGCCAGATTGCAAATATTTTTAGAAAGTTATGCTTGGAGAAACAATCAATATTATCAAGAGGCTTGTTTGTCTTGTGGATGGTTCACCAAGAAAGATCTGAAGGACTTTTACAGCTACAGACTCAACCTCTAGATCTGAATCTACCCTTCTAGGATGGAAGTGGGGCTCTGGTACTAGAACAAAGGAGTGCAAAGTTCGTGGGGAACGTAGGAAGAAGGAAGAGGAGGGAACCAGAAAGAGGTGTGTCTCTTGCATCTTGGACTGACACAATAGAAAAAAACAACAGTTTATATTAGAGTTTGCAAACTATGCCCATGGAGCAAATCTGGCCCATTCTTTGATTTTATAAATAAAGTTTTATTGAAAGACAGCCACATCCATTCATTTATGTATTATCAATGGCTGTATTATAACCACAATAGCAGAGTAAAGTAGTTGTAACAGGGACCATATCCCACAAAGTCTACAATATTTACTATCTGGCCCTTTATGAAAAAGTTTGCTGACTCCTGGTTTGCATTGACTTTGAACTCTGTGACTTTGTTTTTGTCATTGTGCTTATATGCACTCTCAGATATCATAAGCATAACATAGAAGTTACGTTAATGCACCAGAGTTCTCTGTAGGTGTTAACAAAATTTTACATAAATTCTTTATGAAATAGGGAATGTAAAAACTAATCCATATGATACAATTGGAAAAAGTTGCAGAAGAGTAAATGTGGCCTAAAGCCATTTTATAAAATATTTAATACAAATGCTTTTGTATACTTACAAAATAAAATAGGCATTTTTGTATACTTATAGAATAGTAGCCTCTGATATGGGTGAGGTTGTAGGTTGGCTGGGGACTGGGGTGGGGATAGTCTAAGGGAGCTGTGTATGCTGGAGTG
>NW_012149052.1:190037-192328 GCF_000956105.1 Propithecus coquereli
TATATGTTTTACATTTTAAAAATTATCTTCTTCCCATCTCTACTCAAGCCTAGATTAGTCTCCTCTTTCAACTGAACTATATTAAGAACCCTCTAACTCGTCTGTTGCTCCACTCTTACTCTGTCTTTCCACTGCATCCGAATTGATACTTGTAATCTGTAAGGATTCTCATGGCAACTTCCTCATTAAAATCCTCCATTGGCCCCATAGGCTAAAGATGAAGATCTAACCCACCAGGTTCTACATGACCTGCCCCTTCTATTTGTCTAGCCCTGTAGTATTTCCTTTTCTCCCTAACATTCTGCACTTCATCCATCTGGCCTTCTTTCTGTTCCTCTAAAATGCCATGTTCTTTCCTGCCCGTGGGCCTTTGAACAGACTCTTTTTACCTGGTATCATCATCTCCCCACCACTTCATCCAGAAAACTCTCATTTATCCAGCAGATTCAGACCCAATTTTATCTCAGACATCTTCCTGAAGCTGCTGACAAGGTAGTGTTCTCTTTTATGTGCTCTGTTTTTTCTTCAGAGTACTTATCGCAGGCTGTATTGTCTTTTTAGCATATGTGTGTAGGCATGATATTACAGTGTTGTTTATATCTGTCTATACTTACTAAACTGTAAACATTATCCAGGACTGTGTCTGTTTTGCTGAGTCCAGTGTGAGTGTCATGCCCGGTCCTTTAAAAGCGTTTCTTAAATGAATGGAAGAACAGTTGGTTCATACTGGAGCTAAACTTCACAGATGATCTCTCTGGTAGAGGACTATTCCACCTCTGCTTGAACTATATCAGCGTGGCCAGACATTTCACTTTAGAGCAGCTCTAATAATTAGAATGTTTTTAAAGTACTGAAACTTATCTCAATTTTTACAAAATAGCTTAAATTTTTCCCAGTAGAATAGGAATAAACAAGCTTACATTCTTTTCCTCACCACTCTCCCTGAGATATTTGAGAACCTTTACTGTGAATTACTTTTTAGATTAGAGACTTTCATTATTTTTCAGTCATTCACTTTCTGACAGGATTTCTGGGCCTTTTAGTACTCTGATTGGTTGGTTAAGAGAAGAGGCTCCAAAACCAGAATTCATAGTTGAATCCTGGTGCTGCAATCACTAACTTGAGAAACTTTGGCAAATTTCACAACCTCTCTTTGTTTCCATTTCCTCATTTGTAAAATGAAAATAATAATAGTATTTGCCTCATAAGACTGCTATGAGAAATAAATGAGTTATACGCAAATGTCTTAGAATGGTGCCTGGTGCTGCGTAAACACTCTTCAGAAACAGAACGACGATAGTATCTAAGCACCATAGAGTGCTTGTTATGATTATTGTTATAGAACTGACTCAGTCAGGGCTCAACTGGGGAAGCAGATTGGGGTGACTGGAACGAGGATATTAATACTAGAATTACATAATTACAGGAGAAGCTGGGAGGTGAAGGTCTTCAAGGAGCAGTTGGGAAGTTAGAGGAGTCACCAAGTCAATCTGAGAAGCCAAAATCATCCAACTGCCAAAAGGGGAGTCCCAGAGGGGGAGCTGGTGGACATACTTGTGTGAAAAGTGGTGGGTCAGTGTTCTAGCATCTGGTGAGGAGCTGGAGGCCACCACTGGTCCACAGGAAGAAGAGCTGATGAGGAGTAGAGGACAAGGACACTTGCCATCACTAAGTCTGTCCCTGCATCTACCCACCACCACCTTCAGAGAGCAATGGTGGCTGCTTGACTTCCACCACCCAAATCTCAAGACCTCTTTTTGCCAACTAACTCAGAGCCATACACTGAAGGGGATTCAAGAAAAGCAGTTCCATCTTAATCAGTTTGACCATAAATGATGCAGCACAGGATGTGGAATTGCTTCAGGTTTATAACTTCCCTCATAAAATCTGCCCCCCGTGATAGAATCCAACAGGACACAACAGCATAGCAGAGTGGGGCTTCTGCAGCCCACACTCTGCAGGTGGAACTTCTTCCCACTTCTTGTGAAGCTGCTTCTTCAAAGTTTGCGTGATTTTTTTGGTTGTTCATGGCACAGTTGTTTTATATTGAACTTTCTGACTTTAAAAACCCCTGGCCACCTTCACACATACTGTTGTTGAAATACATTATTTGTATTAATATATATCTGATTTGGGGTTTTTCTTGTAATTTACTCTCATTCAAATTTCAGCATATAAATTGACAGTTATGGTTCTACCTGTTTTAGTTGAAGTCATTTCATATCTTGATTCTGAGATGCAAATATCAGCTAGCCCTCTTTCATTTGTTTCATATGCATATGTATTGGGGG
>NW_012149052.1:195713-197641 GCF_000956105.1 Propithecus coquereli
GGGGGAGGAATGCTTGAGCCCAGGAGTTTGAAGTTGCAGTAAACTTTGGTCATGCCACTGCACTATAGCCTGGACAACAGAGCAAGATTCTGTCTCTTAAAAAACAATTCTTTACCAATGCAAAGCATTATAAAACAAGCTATATCTTACATGTGTGTGTGTGTGTATACACACGTTATATATTCATACATACATAAGAAGAAAGGGCAACAAAGTGGCTACCATTCTACAAATGTGTCTACCCTATAAGATGACCTCTTGGTTCCCCACAAGCCTTCTTTTATATCGACCCTGGACTGGGGGAAGAGAGAGAGTTTTAAGTGAAAGTTCTTCTGAAACAGTGCCTCACAGCACGTCCTGAAGGAGAGGAGCTGGCCCCACATCTGGAAGTTCTCTGAAATTAGAATGAGAGGCAGTTAGTGTCCTGTCATCAGATGTAGGATCTGATTGCCAATTTCTGAGAAAAAAAGAATAACCCTTTGAAAACCTCACACTACCATGTTACATAAGGAAAGTGTTATGGACTGAATATTTTTATGTCCCTGCCCTCAAATTTATATTTTGAAGCTGTAACATCCAATGTAATTGTATTTGAGATGGGTCCTTTGGAAGGTAATTAGAATTACATGAGGGTGGGGCTCTCAGGATGGCATTAGTGCCCTTATAAGAAGAGGCATCAGAGAGTAAGTACTCTCTCTTTATCTCTCTCTCTCTGTGCACAAAAAAGAAGTCATGTGAGCACACAGCAAGATGGCGGCTGCCTGCAAGCCAGGAACAGACTCCTCACAGGGACCCACATTGGCCAGAACCTTGATCTTGGACTTTCCAGCCTCCATAACTGTGAAAGAAAGAAGCTTCTATTGTGTGAACCCCCCAGTCTATGGTATTTCATTATGACAACCTGAGCTGACTAAGACACCTGCACATCCCCATCCCCTGCTATTCTTGTTTCCAAGAATTGGTAACCATCACCAGCATCTCCTTCTGTGCTGTGTCAGAAATAGATGCTATTACAAAGCTTATCAACCAAAGAAGTTCCAAGAATGTACAACCAAACAGCTGCTTATAGCCCTAAAGATACTTGACACCCTTTCTCCTGAAATCAAACTATTAATTAAACACTAAGCCTTAAAAACAATGTGATTAGTTTACTATTTCAGCTATAATAAATTACCACAAATTTAGCACCTTAAAACAACACAAATTTATTCTCTTACAGATCAGAAGTCTGAAATCAGTTTTACAGGACTAAAATAAGGGATGGGTCCTTCTGGAGGCTCAAGGGGAGAATTCATCCCTTGACTCCTCCAGCTTCTAGAGGCTGCTGGCATGTCTTAACTTTACTTGTCATTCCTGGGCTTGTGGATCATCTAGGATAATCTCCCCATCACAAAATCCTTAACTTAATCACATCTGCAAAATCCCTTTTGCCATATAAGGCAATGTTCACAGATTCTAGGGATTAGGTCCTGGATATTTCTGGGGGCTATTATTTAGCCTGCCAAAAATAAATGTGGCCACAAATATGTCACCTATTTTATTGGTGTCATGCATAATTTCTAAACTTCCCATTTGGTGTTAGAATTGTTGATTCATTTCTCTATATGCATTTGAGATAGTCTTGATTTGATAGAATTTGGAACTAGTGAACAGTTTTCAGAGCAAATGGTATTTTTCTGGGAGCAATCTAATTTCTTCATGTACTATAGGTTTAATTTTTCAACAGCAGGGCAAGATGGCAAAAGCTGTCTTTCTTTCCCTTGTGCAGTGCATCCAATTATCCTCATTTGTGGGTGAAATGACTTTCTGTTAATAAAAAGGTGCAAATTATTTTAATAAATTGGATAATTTTGCAAGTTGAGAAATGTCATGCCATTTGAGATTCTTTAGATATTCACATGAGAAAAAAATGACATTGATTCAAGTCA
>NW_012149052.1:197691-200394 GCF_000956105.1 Propithecus coquereli
CCTGACATTTCTGTTAAGAACTAGGCACATGTTGAAACATTTCTCCCTCACTTGGGCAAAACATAGACATTTATCTCTGGCCCAGCTCACCAGCCAGAGGGTCTTGGTTGGAGCCCCCCAGTCTATCCCAATTAACCTCCATAATTCTAAACCTCAGGGAGAAGATATAGGGAGTGGGGGTTGCAGGCAGCTCTAGTATTTATTCTTTTCCCCTCAAAAGAACCTTGAACTTCTTATATAAATTGGGCCATCTCTCCCTAGAACCAGTTTTGCTTACCAAGGACCTAGAGAAGTGGCAGTATTAGTCAAGTCAAAAAAAGGCTCTTAATACTGTCATTTGTAAAACTGAATGGCCACTTAAATGGCTTTATTCTGAACAAGAAGGTCTATTCCTGTGGCCTGCTATCTGTACATTTAGACAAAGGAGAGGCTGGGATTCTCATCATCTCCTTAAATCCTATTTAATCTCTGTTTTGATAGGTGCCTGGTTAGTTACCACCTAGGATTTTGAGGAGCCTTGAGTGAAATAATCTATATTAAGTGTTTAGCATAGTTTGTGGAATGGAATAGTGCTCCATGAAAAGGAGCTATTGTTATGACTGATTATCTTAATCTCCCTAATTACTTTTAAGGACCATAAGGACAGGGACCATGTCTTATGTTTCTTTCTATCCTCCTAGCAATTAGCACAATGTCTGGCTCATAGATGGCTTGATAAATATTTATTGAAGAAACGAAGTTGCTTGTTATGCACTTTTCTTTTTCCTGTGGCCCTGTGTTCCTGAACCCCATTTGGCTAAAGTAATAATTTGGCTATGCCATTTAAAACAAACATTTACTATCCTCAATCCAAATTCCTCTGAAAACCCAACCCAAAGAATGCAGGGGAAGCAGAGTTTGAAAATCTCTCTTAATTACATCCACTATCTTGGAAGACTAGTTCTAAGATTCAATCAGATAACAGCTTAGAGAACATGCTCTGTGTCTATATTATCACAGGGCAAGTTGGTGCCTTGATGATGTTTCAGTGAATCCTATAAATCTCAAGTTCAACTTCATCATCCTCCAAACAGGTCTGGTTCTGCTCTAAGCTTCTTCTGCTTACTAGTGGTGACACTGGCAATGAAAGATTCATCTGAAATGTTACCTGACAGCAGCACATATATAGCAATCCAACCTTGGGTCAGACAGCATGCTATGGCTGTCCAGCTTCTTTCTCATGCAGAAAGTGTAGAAATGGGGCTGGCAGGGAGAAGTTCACGCCTTCAAAAAGCAGAAGAGAAGTTCAATTTTTTATGGAGGTCAGGAACAGGAAACACTTTCTTTAACCTTCACAGCCAGTGCTGTCCAACAGAGATTTTTACCATGATAGAAATTCTCTGTTTGTCTGCACTACCCAATGCGTAGTCACACTATCCACACTATTGAGCATTTGAAATATGACTATTATGACTGAGAAATTGAACTTTTTGTTTAGTGTTAATGAACTTTAATTTAAATTTAAATAACCACATGAGGCTAGTGGCCACCATATTGAATAATGCAGCTGTAAGCCACGGGATAGAATCCTTGAAGAAAAAACTAAACAAATGTGGCCCATTGCTCCTATGCAATGACCTCAGTTTCTTAATCTGAAAAATGCACATAATAAAACTAATCTGGGGACCAGGTGCGGTGGCTCACGCTTGTAATCCTAGCACTCTGGGAGGCTGAGGTGGGAGAATTGCTTGACCTCAGGAGTTCGAGACCAGTCTGAGCAAGAGCAAGACCCCGTCTCTACTAAAAATACAAAAATTTGTCTTCCTCATCCAGTCTCATTTTTCTTCCTCTTCCAGTCTGGTCTCCTCTTCCTCCTCTGGTCTGGTCTCCACTTTCTTGTCCAGTCTCATCTCCTCTTTCTCGTCTGGTCTTGTCTGGTCTCATCTCCTCTTCTTCATCCAGTGTGATCTCCTCTTTCTCATCCGGTCTGGTCTCCTCTTCCTCCTCCAGGCTGGTCTCCTCCCTAGGGAGAACGTTCTAATAACTGGAACTTCCCAAAACTGAAATGGACCTCTAGAGGAGGTAATGAGTTTCCCTTTGCAGGAAATACTTATCTCAACTGTAATGTAGAAGAGAAGCATGTTTCTCCTAGCATTTCTGACTGCCATTTTGAAGTCATAGATAACACAGATTCTACAGAAATCAGAGCAGAAAGTTAAGAGGAAACTAAGTCCTTAATAACATCACTGAAAATTCAATCTAACTAACTTTGAGGCCTATCTACATTTAGACATTTCTGTTATCATTTAACCAGTTTGAATTGGGTTTTCTGTTTCCTAGAACACACATGGATGACTAGGCTGTCCCCTCTGACAGGGTCTATATTTGAAAATAGATTCCCTTAGAGGAGGGAATATGTGGGGAGACCCATGACTCCTAGCTTTTAAGAAGAAAATTCCTAGAGACAGTGGCACACAATAATACCAGTCAGTATTCAATTCATATAATTCCTACAGATCAACACCTAAAGAGTGCAGGATAATTTATATATGAGCCAAGTCAAATAGGTGAGAGATCTGTCTATAAGCAGATAAGTAACAAACTTTTGAAAACATCAAGAAATAATTTGGTGTTTAAAATACATGATTTCTTTGCTTGAAGATTTAGATTAAAGGCATTTTAAGTACAAAAAAAAAAAAAATAGAAAAATTAGCCAGGCATTGT
>NW_012149052.1:204159-205714 GCF_000956105.1 Propithecus coquereli
AATGTGTATATTCTTGGGTGTTAAAACTCCACTATGTGCCATGAGAGACCACAGTTAAAACCATGGGTTCATAAGATTTTTGAAAAAACTACTTACACAATACACAGAAAAAAGTCTTCAAGAGAAGAACATCAAGCTATTACCGTGGATGACCTCTAAAAAGAGAAATGGGATCAGGGAGGGAGGGGTGTACATGTTGGACCCCCTTTTCAAATTTCTTGAATTTCTTTCTTACAATGAGTATGAACCTAGATAGCTTGTATAAATGCTTGTTCATGTAAGTTTCCTCACCAGAAAGCATCTTATCCAATATGTAGTCAAAAGTATGACAGAATTTAAGTCTCCCTAAGAAGAAATCATTCAGGAGACTGATGCATTAAACACACCAAGGAAGGAAATAGAAGGTCATTGTGGGAACGTATATAATAAAAAGCAATTCATGAAACATACCCCATTGTGGTAAAGATTCAATACAAAAAAATTAAGATGGGCAAGTCCATTTCTACCTTCTTACTAAATCCTGCCTCTCACATAAATGAGTGAAAAGATTTAAGAACATAACAATTTACTAACAGCATGGTGTAGTAGGGGCTGGGAGAGGATTTGGAAGTCTTCTCCAGTGCTGGTGTTTCCGTTTACTAGCTAGAAGGGCTAGAACAAGTCACTCTGCTCAGCCAACTCATTGGTGAAGGGGAGTATCACAATCCAATGGCAAACCATACTAATTTACCTCCTAAAGTCACCACAGTCAGATTAGATTGGACAATTTCCAGACCACAAACATCCTAATGTACAATAGTAGGAAAAGCATTTGGCAAGGGGGTCAGAAAGCCTGGGAAACAGACAGGCTCGGCTGAGCCCTGTGAATTTAGGCAGAACCACGTCACCTCCTCTGCCTCCCTTACAAGTCCGCTAAAGGAGAATGAATAGGATTGCATGAATAAGGCACAGCACAAATTCTGAAGCATTCCGAAAATATGTTAAAAATTAATGTTAACCTCATTTCCCACTTGCTGTCGTTATGATTGTTTTAAATTGTGTTATTCTCTATAGAGCTTTGTAACTTATTGAAATGCTTTTTTTGAAGAAGATAAGGTAAAATTAAAAATTTTTTGAAGACATTATTTTTATCCCCAGACTCTGTCACTGACTATTACAGGCTGTTACCTGGTGCAGTGGGAGAAGAGTATAACAGGAAAAAGAGTACAGTGTCGGAGCCAAAAGCCTGAGTTCAAACCCTGGTTTTGTTAGGTTAGGTGTCTCTAGGCAACTTATCTTGGATCACAGCACCCAGGCTAGAGTGCTACTGTAAATACTAAGTGGGACAAGAAGTGTAAAATGCAGTAGGTACCTGGATGTTTGTACAGATGTACAATGATGTTCGTTTTCTTCCTGCTTAAGAATTTGATCACACACATACGCACACACACACCATAAATGACTTAGGAAGCTTCAGGAACAGTCATCAAAAAAAAAAAAAGCATGTATCCTGGCAGGACTCGGCTTCATATTCCCAAGCAGCATGTGATGTGCTGAATCCAAGGGTCAAGAACGA
>NW_012149052.1:205764-207351 GCF_000956105.1 Propithecus coquereli
ATTAGTTAATACCAATTTGATGGTGAGTACAAATGGATCCCGTTCTTCTGCTCTTGTGGTGCCCCAATCTAAGTAAATTTCTTGATATTAGATAATAATGATTTTTCAAATTTATTGCCAGCCACACTCCAGTACAATTTTAAGATTAGTAAGCTGTGAGCTTTAGAAATATATACAGTCAAGTTTATACATATCAATCATTTAGAATTTCTCATACTTCAAAGAGAGACTGACTGAAATTTAATATTAGACTATATATGAAGAAACATAGTAAAGAGAAAGAAAATACATTGGCCAAGAAATCAGAATATCTCTTCTACTTACATAACATTTGTCAAAACAGTTAATTTCCTGAGTTTCAAATTTCCTTATTTGAAAGATAAATTCTTCATTCTTCTACATACATGTGAGGGCCAAGATAATAGTATTTGTGAAATCATTATACAAATGTCAAGGTTTACATACGGCTATCTTCATTGATTGTCCTTAAGGAAGTTCAAAATAGAACCATACAATAGAAAAATTCATACTATTGTTTTCTAAAACACAAAATCATAGAATTTCAGAGCCACAAGCTCTTTGATGTCTTTGACATCATATAGTTTTCTCTTAATTGTTTGAAAATATTTCTCCAGTCTTTGCTTCCAAGACACCACTCTATTCTGATTTTCCTCCTACCACTCCGACAACTCCTTCTCAGGCTCCCTTGCGGCACATCCTCCAGGGGTAGGCTTTGTAATTAATTATAGTTCCTCCAGGCTCATCCCTGACCCCTCTGTTCTTACATTATGCCCTTTCCCTAAACTCTCTCATCTGCTTCCCTAGCCTCCACGTCCATTCGCATGCAAGTATCTTCTAAGATTTTATCTCGTATCCTCACCTCTCCCTAGCTCCAATCCAACTAGCCAATTGCTATTCAACAGTTCCATTGGATGTTTCAAATACAGTTCACATAAAATCAGTCTAAAGGTTTCATGTTTTTCTTTCTCCTTTGTCCACCAAACTCAATCCTCTTCCATAGAGCTTATCTCAGTACATTTTAAGCCCGTGTAACCTGTTGCACAAATCAGAACCTTGGGAGTCATCCTTGTCATTCCTCTTTCCATTACTTCCCAGATTCAAGAACACTCTTTAGTTGTATATGTTTTACATTTTAAAAATTATCTTCTTCCCATCTCTACTCAAGCCTAGATTAGTCTCCTCTTTCAACTGAACTATATTAAGAACCCTCTAACTCGTCTGTTGCTCCACTCTTACTCTGTCTTTCCACTGCATCCGAATTGATACTTGTAATCTGTAAGGATTCTCATGGCAACTTCCTCATTAAAATCCTCCATTGGCCCCATAGGCTAAAGATGAAGATCTAACCCACCAGGTTCTACATGACCTGCCCCTTCTATTTGTCTAGCCCTGTAGTATTTCCTTTTCTCCCTAACATTCTGCACTTCATCCATCTGGCCTTCTTTCTGTTCCTCTAAAATGCCACGTTCTTTCCTGCCCGTGGGCCTTTGAACAGACTCTTTTTACCTGGTATCATCATCTCCCCACCACTTCATCCAGAAAACTCTCATTTATCCAGCAGATTCA
>NW_012149052.1:208548-215410 GCF_000956105.1 Propithecus coquereli
GCACTCTAATTCGGGCAACAGAGCAAGACTCTGTCT
The DNA here is from genome assembly GCF_000956105.1 of Propithecus coquereli. NCBI lineage: Eukaryota > Metazoa > Chordata > Mammalia > Primates > Indriidae > Propithecus > Propithecus coquereli. Next base: position 208,585 of record NW_012149052.1, read on the forward strand.
CAAAAAAAAAAAACAAAGGAGTGAATGAGCCTAGCAGGCATGGCCAGCCAGTACACTCCCTCCCAAATCTCTTAGCATCTTGCAGAAGGAACAGATGGTTCAGCGTGATCTAGAGAGTGTGAGAAAGCCCAGAAAATGGGATCAGGAGACCTGGGCTCTGGGCATTGACGTATTATGTGACCCTGGGCCACCATTTTCTTATTTAACCGTGACAGTTAATGGGCTTCCAGTTTGTAGATTGAGAAATATGCAGGTTCTCTTTCTCGCTACCAACTTAAAAAATTCTCTTTGGCAGTTCTTTCTCATATCTTCCCTTGATTACACCCAAGGCAGTCCTATACTGTGGTTTAAGCTTTGGTTTGGGAAGGCTTTACCATCTGGAGACCTTGGAAAATTATATAATTCCTTCTAGCTTCAGTTTCATCACTTGTAAAATAGCACAAATAATATTACAGCATTCACAGAGGTAATGTAAGGTTTAATAAGCTGATTAACATAAAGCCCTATACATCACATGGCAAATAGTAAATTAATATTACTCATTATTTACCATTAATATTATTTCTCCAAAACATTCCTTGTAATTTCTTTTTTCTTAAGACTTTATTCCAACTTTTATAGCCTGACCCAAGTGTTTAGGAATACAAAAAAACATTTTTTTTTGTTTCTAAATAAAAAAAGAAATATTACTAAGAATATATTTGTTAGGTTGGGTTTCAGGAAATGAGTCTGATACATAAGTCACATTCGCCAGTTGGTTGAATTTTGACAAGGTAGGACAATGTATTATGAGCTATAGATCATTCTATTATCAATTCTTTAGTATTTTAATTCTTTAGTATTTCAAGATTCTAATTCTAACCCTGGTTTTTTCAACAGCATTATGGGTATCTTAGGAAAGGATATTATTTTTCTTCTACTAAGTACAGTGGCCTGGCATAATCTGTCAGTGATTTTGGCTTTAAGCTGGAAGAAATCTGGCCATACTACTGCTATAATAGACCAGATATGCAGGGTCTCTAGATCCTAAGCCATGGGAAGTGGGCTTTGTTCTGGGACTCAAAATGTTTGAAAAGGGCTTTTTTTTTCTGCCAAAGAAACAGCCAAACAAGAAAGTAGATAATGGTTTTCAAATTCCAAATTTTCAGGGTGGAAGGATAGTGTTTGTTTTATCTTTCTTTGTGAGAGCTGGTAGAAGATGAAGGAGGAGGTATATGATTGCCCTCTACTTCTTTAACCGAAGACTCAGATCTCAAAGAGAGAAGAGTGTGCTTCAAGATCCATTCTCCCCCTAAAACAACCAACTTTTGTAAGAGAGTCTAACTGAGCTTTTTTCAGATCCTCCAGCTTACTGCCTACCTCCTCCATGAAGCCTTCCCTGTAGTAACAGCAATCAAGTCCTACGTCAATTCAGTCCTTATACATTGTCTTTAACATTTGGTCTGTGTTGCTTTATCGATTCCAGTAGAGAGTAAGCTCCGTGGGTGGGAATACTTTGTCTCTTTCTATTGTGACCAGCACAGTTCAAAATACACAAAAAGTGCTCAAAACTGATCTACAATCATGTGTTGCTTACCGACAGGGATGTGTCCAGAGAAATGCATCCTTAGGTGATTTCATCACTGTGGGAACATCACAGAGTGTACTTACACATACCTAGATGGTAGAGTCTACTACATATCCAGGCCACATGTTATAGCATTGCTCCTAGGCTTAAAAACCTGCACAATATGTTACTGTACTGAATACTGTAGGCAGTTGTAACACATAGTCAGTATTTGTGTAGCTAAACATAGAAAAGTTTCAGTAAAAATATGGTAAAAAAGATAAAAAACAGTAACGTGTATAGGGCATTTACCATGAACGTAGCTTGCAGGACTGGAAGTTGCTCTTGGTGAGTCAGGGGGTGAGTGGTGAGTGAATGTTAAGGCCTAGGACATTACTGTACACTACTGTAGACTTCACACACACTGTACACTTAGGCTACACTAAATGTATTAAAAAATTTCTTTCTTCAATAATACTGTAATTTTTTAACTTTATTGACTTTTTTAGCTTTTTGACTCTTTTGTAGTAACATTAGCTTAAAATACAAACACATTATACATCTGCACAAATTTTTTTTCTCTATGTCCTTATTCTATTAGCTTTTTATCTAGTTTTTTGACTTTTTTTGCCTTTTTTTTTTTTTTTTTATTTCAGCAAATTATGGGTGTACATACGTTTAGGTTACGTGTGTTGCCCTTGGTTCCCCCCCCACCGAAGTCCGTGTTTTAAATATGTCCATCCTTCGGATAGTGCGCATTTGAAAACAAAGACACAAACACACATTAACCTAAGCCTACACAGGGTCAGGATCATCAATATCACTGTCTTCCATCTCCACATCTTGTCCCACTGGAAGGTCTTCAGAGGCAATGACACATACGGAGCTGTCATCTCCTGCGCTAACAATGCCTTCTTCTAGAAGCCCTCCTGAGGGACCTTCCTGAGACTGTTTTACAGTTAACTTTTTTTATAAGCAGAAGGATTACACTCTAAATAACAATAACAAGTATAGTATAGTAAATATATAAATCAGTAACATAGTCGTTTATTATCATTATCAAGTATTATGTACTGTACATAATTCTAGGTGCTAGACTTTTATATGACTGGCCATGCGGTAGGTTTGTTTCCACCAGCATCACTACAAGCACGTGAGTAAAGCATTGCGCTGTGATGTTAAGACAACTATGACGTCACTAGGCCATAAGAATTTTTCAGTTTTGTTATAATTTTACAGGACCGCTGTGGTATAACTGAAACGTCATTATGCGAAGCATGGCTGTATTTTGTGGTCACAGCTTATTGTCCAAAACTAAGCCTTTTCTCAGCCCAATCCAAGTATTTCCAGTAGTGGTGTCTCAACTGTCGTCTAGATCACAAAGACCACGAGGGTAGAGGCTGCCTTATTCAATATTATACCCTCACAGCTCCATGCAGCGCTTGACTCACAGTAGACAGGCAATAAGTTGCTAACTTCGATAGAATTCTCAAGAATACCTATGTTGAAAGCTTTCCTTCCCTCTTGCCAAACCCCACATTAAGAAATATCTCTACTTTTTCTCTCATTTATTTCTGGACTCCTAAGTACCGTGAGGTTTATCAGATGGTTAAGAACTAAACAACACTGTAGGTCAGGAGTGGACAAACTAAAGGGTCAAATTCCACCTGCTGCCAGCTTTTATATTAATAAATAAAGTTTTACAGAAATCCAACGATGCCTATTTGTTTATATAGTGTCGATAGCTGCTTTCTGGCTTCAATAACAGAGCTAAGTAGTTGCAACCACATGGCCTACAAAGCCAAAAAATGTTTACTGTCTGGTACTTTACAGAAAGAGCTCGTTGACCCCTGCTCAAGTTTAAACTGCAAAACCGCAGCACCCCTTAGTTGCTAAAAGGAAAAGAAAAAGAAGCTCTGAAAATTCCCAGGTACAGAAAGTCATAATATTTAATGCTCATTTTATAATAATAGAGACTTCTGTTGGTACATTTTACCTATATGTATATGTAACAACATATTTACAAAGTTCTTTTACACTTGATTCCATCCACATCTGGATGAAGTAAGAGAGTGATTATATCCCCATTTCACAAAGGAGAAAGAAATTAAGTGACACATTCTGAGAGATCAAATACTATTTAAAAATTTGATGTCTAATTGAATCTTTTCATAACACTCGGTTATTGAACAAAAAACAAACAAACAGAAACCAACTATGCCTTACACCCCTATTTCTTCTCTACCATTAAGCGAGTTGGTATGCGAAGGTCTCCAGCATTGGGCTTTGAAGAGTTCTGGTTTATAAAATTTCCATGCTGGAGGCACTATCATCCTATTACAAAGGTAGAGTTTATCTCATTTAAATCTCTGTGGGCCCCATTATCTGGAACAGCTCTGCTTGTGCTCCAAAAAATATTTGCAAAATGAATAAATTTGTGAAGGTCCTTGTTTCCCTTTGTAACCTCTCAGTCTCAATATTTCCCTACTGGAGAGTAGCTATTGGTATATTCTTTCACGTGCTTCTGTAAATGCACCCCAATTCCATATTTTACTGCAGAAGGTATATGAGTTTCGGTCTCTTCATAGGCTCCTGACGCATGTAAAAAAGGCCCCATGTATTCATCTCTGTATGTGAAAATAGGACTGGGATCAGAACAGACTGATGACAAATCTCATCGCAATCTTCTTCTTGGTAAATTCTGAAATTTGAATGATCCCAGTTCAGGCACTGTCTGAAATGGCTCCTAGTGGTGCATTACCAAGAAATTGGTTGCTTATCAGGCATATTCACATATATATAATTTTTTGTATATAATTAAATTAGCAAATAGAAGCCAAACCATTTAAGTAGGTCCACTGTAAACCATTCAGTCAGGCAGAAGGGAGGAAGGGGGCAGACAACATTTGAGATAGAAAACAATTCAGAGCAAGTTCGGCAGATACAGTCACCAGAGACATAGATTTTCTGAGGGCAATGAATCAGCAAAGTTTATAGCAGACGTTATTATAGAGCATTAGGATCACTTGGAGGGCCTATAATAAACAGATTGCTGGGCCCCACTCAGAGTTTCTGATATGATTGGTTGGTCTGGGTGGAGCCTGACAATTTGCATTTCTAACAAGATCTCAGGTGATGCTAAGGCTACTGGTCCAGTGGCCACACTTTGAGAACCACGCTATAGCCTAAAATCCAGACTCTAGACCAGACTCTTCTCCAATTTCTCCAGTTTACTATGCCAATGAATCTCCTTGGAATCTTGTAAAATGCAGACTCTGATTCAACAGTTCTGGATAAAAGAGGGCTGAAATGTTAACATTTCTGACAAGCTTCCAGCTGTTGCTGACTCAGTATACCTGGCCCGAATAGATTTGATGTTGTCTATAGCATGGGATTCCAGACTGTTCCCTAGAACATGAGGCCTACTTTGCAACTGGAGTTAGGCTTTTGAAGTTCCTGTGAAGTTACAGTATGCTCCAAGACTTTAAGTTTGCATCAAGTATTTTTTTCCCTGAAACAATGCCTTTTTTTTTCTTTTCTTCCTCTTCTTCCTTTCTCCCTTCCCTCTTGACTTTACTCTCTGTTCTTCACCTCTCAGCTGTGAAGCTGTTACAAAGTTGAGGAGAGCTCAGTACAGTGAACACAGGTCTAGGAGTCAGGTAACTTGGATTCCAGTTGGGTTCTAAAAAGGTGTAAGATATTGGGCAGGTCACAGAATCTTTCTTGGTCTCAGATTACCCAGCTTCGAAATGATGTGGCTGTCCTATGTGATCTTTAAGTTCCCTTGAAGCTCTCAAAGACTCCACTATATTAAATACAATCAAAAGTGCACCCAATACATGTGCTGCCACCTTTGGGTGGAAAACATAACTTTAGCTGGACCAGACACAACTTGGAAACAAGACATTTTACTGAAACTCTCATAGCCTGTAGCTCAACACCAGTTCAATATTTCTTCCATATGATTACAACCCATACTGGACTCCCTTTAACATGAAATGTCAGATGCAAACCAACATAAATTTGATTTTGATGTCATTTGCCTTTATATATATTAAAATATCAACATCCTCATTAATTTTCTGCAGATGTTTTACCCATCTTAGAAAATTTCCATGATTTCAGAAAGTTTGAAGCATGCTAGTTTATAATGCATTCCAATTAAACTATTGTCTAATTTACTGACCTCAAGAATGCACTACAGAGAAACAGAACAAAAATATTGGCATTAGAATAAGATTTAACCTGGATTTGAATGTTTGACCACTCTACTTTCTAACTGTGCTCTTTGGTAAGTCATTTAACTTCACTGTGTCGGATTTCCTCACCTATGGAATGAGTGTAAAATATTTCCCTTCCTTGTTGAGGAGTTTAAAAAAAATAATGTTGTAAGGTCCTTGACAAAATTGCTAAGACTTTGCAAGTGCTTAACATGTAGGAGATATGGCCACTGCAAGGCCACCTGTGATGTTGAAAACAAAATGGGCTTTGAAGCCAGAAATTGGTTTCAGTCTCTGGCTGTTCCATTTTATGACCTTGCACAGCTCACTGAACCTCTCTAAGCCAGTTGCTTCATCTGTATAATGGAGATCAAGATTTTCTGGAGTCGACTGAGGATTAAATTCTATTGCTATGGACTGAATTATGTCTCCCTTCCACCATATCCAGGAAGCAAAGCAAGCATATTTGTGTTTGTAATCCACTAAAACTCATTTCAATTTTTCACAGTCACACTCTCATCCAATGGAAGGTGGCCATGATTGGAATATTGTCTCTTATCAAGGGGAGGACAGTCTCAAACCCTATGAAACTATTTCCTGCCTCAAAGGAGAAAGCAAGTTTTTTTTTCCTAAAGAGAGAGGTATCTTTGGAAGGATTTCCGCTCAGTAACTGGAACCTAGACCTCCCAATAAAAGGGCAAATCCTTTGGCATCACTGGCAGAAGGATGAGTGGAAAAGAAAAAGTTTTCAAAATTTTTTTCTACCAAGTGCTTAAAGATCATCTTTGTCTGTCCTCAAATGTTTTTTGACAACTTCTTTTCTTAAATCCTTTCCTAAAGGCACTCAACTACCTGCTACTTGCCATATATACCTCATACTTTCCTTCTTCTGCTCTTTGGTCATATTGGTCTTTCCCCTGGGAATTGTCATACCCCAGCCTATTGTTGGGACATATTTGTCCATGGGTTTCTCATGTTTCTGCACGAGCAGCAGCACTGACTGCTCTTTGTTCTGGATGGTTTTGTGTTTTGTTTTGTTGAGATATGGTTTTACTCTGTC
>NW_012149052.1:215460-216347 GCF_000956105.1 Propithecus coquereli
TAATAAATTGGATAATTTTGCAAGTTGAGAAATGTCATGCCATTTGAGATTCTTTAGATATTCACATGAGAAAAAAATGACATTGATTCAAGTCAAACTTTAGCAGGTGATTAAAAAGAAGCCTGAGATTGAATGCATATAATGTATGCACATAGATTTGAACACAATAGGTGAGCAATAAATATTTGTTTCAACCAAAATGGGGAGATATAAAAGATGGTACGTGGAACTGCAGAAGTGAGCAGATTGTTTTGTTGTTTAGATTGGAGATTTTGTGTCCCCCCTTGTCGTGAGTGCTCATGTACGTGCCCTCACACACACACTGCTGAGTCACACCCTGCTCTCCTGAGTCCCGACGGAGGAAGAGCGGGTCAGGCTACCGACACACTAGGGGGAGTGGAGGAAAGCTCAGCCTTGCCAAGTCCCAGCCATCACCCTCAATCAAAACAGGAATTCATGCATCAGTCTCCTCCTTTCAAAGACAAGACCAGAGAAGCCTTTCTGTGATGGGCCCAGGTCATGTAACTAATCTTAGCAGTGCCAACAAGAGCAGAGCCACAGACTTGTTTCCTAACCCAATGCCTTGCAGACGGTATGTCCATTTCTTGAGGCTCATGGCTTACTAATAAATGAAGATCTCCAAAAGCAGAATTATAAAAATTGTGGGATATTCTACATGTTGACATCAAAGTAATGGTTTAGGCCTGGCACAGTGGCTCACGCCTATAATCCTTGCACTTTGGGAGGCTGAGGCAGGAGGACAGCTTGAGGCCAAGAGTTTGAGACCAGCTCGACCAACATAGCAAGACCCCCTCTCTACAAAAAAAAAATTAGCCAGGCTTGGGACATGTGTCTGTAGTCCCACCTATGTGGGAGGCAGAAGCAGG
>NW_012149052.1:216424-254998 GCF_000956105.1 Propithecus coquereli
CAAGACCCAAGTTACTTCCTGCCCATTATAAAAGATGTGGGTTCCCTAAACTGAGGGTTTCTCTTCTCTAACATCACACACTGCATGTGCAGGTATCATCTGGCCCTCTCTAAATTGCCCTTTGGGAATTAGAACTCAGGGAATCAGCATTTTAAAATGCTGATACCCCAGCTGCTGCTTTTGTAGTGAATAATAAACTGTTCTCTGTTTGTAGGAGTCTTATGTCTTCAACTAGCATTCATGAAACAGGAGCAGACTGACTTGTTAGGTGTCATGCAGGTATAACTTCAGACTCTTCATAGTTCTTGACACTTATTTCATTCCAAACACTCAAATCCTACTGACATTTTAAAGTTTAGTTCAAGTGCTTCCCCTTCATAAAGATTCCCAGGTTCATTTTTGTTCCTATCTGTAAAATAGGGATAATAATAGTATCTACCTATTTGGGCTGTTATGCAGGTTAAATGAGTTGATATATATAGACTATCAGTGCTATAAGCATTAGCTGTTAATAATAATAATAATAATAATATATTCTTTTACTCCAAAGAAGTTTATGAAAGGTAGCATAGTATCTTTGGCAAATGACAGAACTGATTCAAATCCTGTTTCTACCTCTGTATAGCTCTGTGACTTCAGGGAAAATACCTGGCCTATATAGGCCTCAATTTTCTCACTATGAAAATGAGAATAATAATCTTGTCATTTTTGGAAGGTTCTAGTAATAAATAAATTGTATATAAAGTACATAACATAATCAATATTCAAATAAGCAGGAGGCTAAGTTATTATGACACTTTCTACTTTGCATGCTACTAATTTGGTTATATAGATATTTTATATTTTCTATCAACCTGTAGCTTCATTTTGTAATAAGAACTCTAGTGAATTCATCCTGATGGCCCTCAAATGCCTAGCACAAAGAAGGAGTCAATGTGTTAAGTAAGTCACATTTATTCATTCAAAAACATGTATTGATCACTTACTACTTGCCAGGAACTGTTCTATGCATTGGGGATACATCAGAAACTATTAATTATAAATAGAAGCAGAAAAAAAAATACTAACCCTTAAATTTATTTTTTCCCCTAGGGATATAAAAACCAGGGTTTGGAAATTAGAATTGTGGTTGAAAACTTGTTTATATAATTTGAGACAAAATGGGAAAGTGCTGTGTCAGGTAAAGCTTATGATTATTGCAGTTAATCCTTAACTTCTTTAAAACAATCTTATGTTCTCCACTGTTGGGTTTTTGTTCATAGAACGTTTAAGTTTTTTTCCATTGGTACACAATTGGGTTGATTTAGGTGATCCCTTAGATTCTCATTTCTTCAAAAATTCTACACATTTGCAATTTTTCTTCTCTGAGCCAGTACCCCACATGCTGTCTTCAACTTTCTGCACATGGAAATCAACTTTCTCAAGACAAGCCTCCTGGTTCAAGGGTGGTTGGTGGACTCCACCCGGCCGGGTTTTGGCTGGTATAAAAGGTCTCAGCATTGTAAGTGTAGGAAGGGTGGAGGCTTCCCAATGACCTCACCCTTTCATCACATGAATAAGTCTCTCCCAGAAAACAACCACCCTGAAACTTGCCATCCGGAAGGGAAGGGCCAATTTCAGAAAATCAGCAGCCCCACTGCCCATTCATTCAACCATGGGCCTCAGTGCCCTGAGAAAATCATTTTGCTAAACTGTGGCTTCAGCTACTCTAACATTATGTAAAATACATTGACATCTCCCTGAGAGGTGTCTGGAAGGACAGAAAGGGAGCCATAATTATAATCATATTTGCAACAATGAAAAGGAGCCTAGATATGTGTCAAAAGAGATTATTTCTTCTCCCTTGACACTGCTGGCTACTAAAGAGACAACAGCAGACCTCAGATATTGTCTTTACTTCTTACTAGGATCCTATGGACAATTCAATTTCTTCTCTGTGTTCATCTTTTGTTAACTCAATCAACACAAAATACAAGGAACAGTAAACATAAACTTTATTTTATAAGCGTGAGGCAGTAATAACAGCTATCTAGGGAGCCACTCTGCTAATATCATGTCATCCAAAGAAAGGTAAAGGTGGCTTCAGTGTCAGGGCCTTCCATTGGGCAAATAGTCCTCAGAAAAATTTCGATTACTTCCCAAACAAAGCCAACTTTTCCAACAAGCTTGGCATGTATGAAGACTTGAAACTATCTGAATGTAATTGAAATGTATTTATATGTATTTAACAAAGGTATTTATTAAGTTTTAAGGAAGTTTAGTATTCCAGTGTCATAGCACATCTGGCTCTGGACTTCAGACAAGCATTGGCGTCAGAAGTTGTGGCCTGCATGGTGGCTCATGTCTATAATGCAGGCACTTTGGAAGGCTAAGGCAGGAGGATCACTTGAGCCCAGGTATTAGAGGCTGCAGTGAGCTATGATAGGGCCACTGCACTGGGTGACTGAGTGAGACTCTGTCTCTTAAAAAAGAAGAAAACTTGTTAGCTTTAATGTCAATAGCTATTTGCTCTACCTTTAAACCAGCTGAGTAAGATGGGCCCGCAAGTCTCCAAATCCAGCATGTTATAGGAGTTGCGTCACTTACCTCAATGAACAGTTGCGTACATACGATTAGCCAATACCGAGAGGCTCCTGCAGTCACCACACTCTATTTGTTTTCCAAAAATAAAGGAATGCTTTTTTATTAACAAAGAGGATGTGCTCTAGTGAAACACCATTTTATTGACAGAAATATTGCAAATAAATGCAGAAATAATATATGCAACATAGGAATAATATAGGCAGCATATTAAACTCATTCATTTGTCTAGCTGGTCAATGAATATTCATTTACCCTTTCAGGCACTAGCAATTAGGAGCTGAAGAAGCTGGTATTGAAGGAGTGTAGGCTCTTCCAAATCGATAAGTTCCTGGGACCAAAGCAGCAGCTCTCTTAGGAGGGCTTCCCAGACGATGAGATCCTTCTTGAGGCATTAGTGTTTCTGTTGCCAAAACCTTGTGCTTAACCACCAGACCACTTGTCTGCGTGATGTTGCAGCCTAAGCTTGACTTCTCTGAACTTCCATTTTCCTTTCTACAAAATATCTGTCCTTTCTATGACGTGATGAACAAATGAAACAAGGAGTGGGAAGGTGCTTTGGAAGTTGTGGGTATGGTGTGAACATGGGAATGACTCTAATGATGGTGGTTACCTACATAGTACTTAGCACTCCCACGAGGTGTATATGTCTCTTCAGTGCCTTACATCCTCAGAACTTAAGCTACCGGGAAGGAAGCTCTTTATTTTGCTGTCATATCACCAGCCACCCTGTGTTTGTTTAATAAACAAAAGACAGAATTAATGTCTTATGTATGTTGCCAGGGTTTTTTTTTCCTGTTTCCTTATTATTTAATAATAACAACATAAGTAGTTTTATTTTCCAAAATCCTTTACCAAAATTCAGTTGAAAACTTTGTTAACTCTTAACTTCTTTAAGAGTGCTCTTTTTAAAAAATGACTATTTATCATACTCTGGTATTATTGGGGCAGAGATATTACATAATATCTCAGTAACTTCATAAAGCTGGAAATGTTGAACAAAGATGAATATTGTATTCCCATTCTATGGGTGAGAAAACTGAGCCCAGAAATGTGAGGTTTCTGGTTTCTGGTGTGATAATCCATAGCATCCAAAGGCTGGCAATTGCACCTTTTCCTTGGGGTGACACTATCTCCCTCTTCTCTCTGGGGCAGGTTGGGTGCCTGAGTATGCCCTGCTATTCTGACTTTTGTGAAATAGGGATCAATTGAGTCAATTAAGTGGATTGCCACATCACTTTAAATGACTTCTGTCAAACGTCCAAGAATAAGGAAGAAGAGAAAATAAATGGGTATAGGGTTCATAAAGATGGAAAGTCAACCAGCAAGGGGGAAGAGATTAAGGTAGGAAGAACTTTCAGTGGCACAGGAAACCAACAGAGCAGTCGCGTATTCATTCGGGAAATAATGAACTCAGCCACTACATTCATACTCTGGGGGGAGCAAAGGCAATTGCCACCACTTTGTTGTTTTGTTGGGAAGATACTATTGCCAAAGGAACAGAATGAATCGAAAGATGAAGACTCACTTCTGCTTGATTGTCTCTCCTCAAACTACTTTGCAGTCCTCACCAGGTACTTAAATGTGTAAACTCTAACAAGTTATAATATTGTATCACTCATATCCGTCCAAGATATATAATTACCAACTGGATACAATTATCAAAGAAACTGAATGGATTGAAGGATGGGAACTCATTTTAGCTTGATTATTTCACCTCAAACCAGTCTGCAGGTGTCACCAGGTACTTAAAGGTACAAACAATAATAAATTAGCATCTTTTATCACTGTTATTAGCCTTAGATACAATTGCCAACTGGATATCTCCATCTCAGTTTAAGATGTTCAAAACTTAATTTCCTCTCCAATCTCCCTTTTTTCAGACTCCATTAATGCCACCCAGTGGTCAGATCCAGAGACCTAAAAGCCAGCCCAGACTTTTGTTCTTGCACAGCCCTCCCCACTCCCCCCATCACTGCACTGAATTCTGTAGCTTCTGCCTCCTCCCTTTCCCTCTGCCTCTGGCCTTATCCTTGTCCTCCCTTCTTACTCTGCCTGGGATGGAATGAGGACTCCTAACTCCCATTTCTCTACTTTAGATTTCTTTCTCAACGCATCCTCCACAATGCTGTCAGAGCAATCATTCTAAAATGCAAAAGTAATAATATTACTTCTCTCCTCAAGCCTGCCGATGGTTCTCACTGAATTCTAGGTTAATATTCCAAGGTAGTAGTTTAGTAAGCAGGCCTTTCCTGACCTTCCCACCCCACCCCCCTGACGGCCTGGGATGGTGAATGCCAAGTTGTCAACTTGGCTGGTCTAAGGGATGCTCAGATAGCTGAAAAAGCATTATTTCTGGGTAGGTCTGTGAGGGTGTTTCAGAAGAGATTGGCATTTGAACCAGTGGAGTGAGTAAGAAAGATCTGCCCTCACCCAGTGTGGGTAGGCACCATCCAATGTCTCGAGGGCCCAGATGGAACAAAAAGGCAGAGGAGAGGAGAATTTGCTCTCCCTTCTGGAGCTGGGACGCCATTCTTCTTCTGCTCTGGGACATCAGAACTCCAGATTCTCCAGCCTTTGGACTCCTGAACTTACACCAACAGCCTCAGACTGAGAGTTACACCATAGGCTCCCCTGGTTTCCAGGCTGATATAATTCGGATGTTTGTCCCCTCCACATTTCATGCTGAAATTCCATCCCCAGTGTTGGAGGTGGGTTGAGTGGGAGGTGTTTAGGTCATGGGGGCAGAGCTCTTATGAATGGCTTGGTGCCCTCCCCGATGTAACGAGTGAGTTCTTGCTCTATTCGCTCACATGAGAGCTGGTTGTTTCAAAGAGCATGGGTACTCCCTCCTCTCTCTCTTGCTCCTTCTCTCTCCGTTTGAAATGCCTGCTCCTCTTTTGCCCTCTACCTTGATTGGAAGCTCCCTGAACCCCTGACCAGAAGCAGATACTGGCGCCATGCTTCTTGCACAGCCTGCAGAACCATGAGCCAAATAAACCTCTTTTCTTTTAAATGACCCAGCCGCAGGTATTCCTTCATGGCAATGCAAACAAACTAACACATTTGCCTCATGGTTCTCACTCAGTCATTACCATGATGTGAGCATCAAAATGTTCATGAGGGATCTGCCCCCATAACCCAAACACTTTCCCCGACTCAGCCCCACTTTCAACACTGGAGATCGAATTTCAGCATGAAGTTTGGAGGAGACAAACATTCAAACCATATCACCAAATAAACCTCTTTTCCTAATTCCCCAACCTCAAGGATTCCTTTATAGCAAAGCAAATGGACTAACATACAGGCCTTTGGACTGGACCTGAGCTACACCACCAACTTCCCTAGCTCTCCTGCTTGCAAACAGCATATTGTGAGACTTCACAGACCCCGTAATGGCATCAACCAATTTTCATAATAAATCCCCTTTCAGATATCTTTCTATATATGACCTATGAGCTCTGTTTCTCTGGAGAACCCTAACACACTATGTTTCTAGAGTTTTCTGCTCCACATCCACCTGCCCAAAGCACATACACTCTCTTTGATCCCTCCAAATTGATTTAGTTTCTGTCTCTAAATGAATCCTGCTATTTTATATTGCTGGGGCTTAGCACAGGCAGTTCCTCTGCCTCAAATATTCTCTGATCCCTTGGGGGTAATTAAAGATTATTTATCCCTTACAATTTCAATCAGGCTTGTCTTTGAGGAGCCTTTCTGGGCAAACAATCTGATAGAGATGCCTCTCCTCTAATCTGTGAATAGTACATGTTTCTGTGTCCTAGGACTTTTCACATTGTCTAGTCGATTTCCCTCACTGGATTACGAGTTCCTTAAGGGAATGAACCATGTTTTAATTAACTTACAATCACTAGGGCCTGGCACAGTGCTTGGAATAAAATGAATCCTCATTAAATATTTGTGGAGTTAATAAATTTTAAAAAAGAACAAATGTATAATAAATAAAATTTCTCTATTTTGGAAAGTTAACACATTAAAATCTAAAGAAAATTGGTTTTAGCAATGTACTATGGTTATGTAAATGTTATCATTGAGGGAAGCTGAGTGAATGGTATACAAGGACACTTTGTACTATTTTTGCAATTTCTTGTGAGTCTTTGTTTCAATATAAAAGGTATTTTTTTAAACAAACCTTGTCATGGGTTCAAGCCCCATTTGGGCCACCAAATAAATAAATAAATAAATCTAAGGAAAATGATAACTCCATGTAGCATTTAATTTCCTTATAAATTATTCAATAATCAGCAAGCTTTTAAAAAATTAAAATCAGCTGTCCTGTTTTCTTCTAAAAGAGAATGGATAGCATCTTCGGAGAGTCTCTTAGGAAAACTCAAAAGGCCTTCATTGTCCCTCACCCTTCCCCTCTGCCTGCCTGCCAGCCAGAGACATTTGTGATTTTGTTTTGTCCAAAGACAGCCTATGATTTAAAAAAAAAAAAAAAGAAAGAAAGAAAGGAAAAAAAAGACTTTTATCATCTGAAGACAAGAATCAGGTTTTAAAAATATGTGCACTCTCAAAACTGAACATTGCTATGCACTGTGCAAGCCATAGACAGAAGCATTAGCTTTTACACTATCTAAAGAGGGGGGGCATTTGCTGGTTTTCCACTTATCATCCAGATACCCAGCCTGAGGTCAAACTTCACTTTTGGTTTACAAATGGTTTTATTGGAATAACAGAGGAGGTACTATCACGCTCTTAGCCTGGAAGCAGCGTGTCAGATGACATTCTCAGGTGGTTACGGGCTGGAGTCTGTGGCCACCTTCTCTTCCTAGTGTAAAGATACATCAAGACTGTATAGAGAGAAACAGCACAGCAAATCAGAAGTCATCCCTGAGAATGGAAAAATGATGAGACCCGCGTAATAGAACCATGTTCTTCCCTCTTGGTGGACATTTTGCTAATCTTTACCAAAGTCCTATAAGGACTTACTAACTTTAGGTTAGTAACCTCTTCTCAGAAGAGCTCCCTGGCCCTCCTACCTCCACCTCCCACAGACACTGGGTTACTCCTGCCCCTCCTACACGCTCCACTAGCAACATGCACCTCCTTTTCTTACAGGGCCTATGACACATATTAATTGTAGCTACTGGCTCACCTGTCTGTCTTCCACATTTGCCTGCGATTACACTCTGAGCGTAGGGAGTACACAGTGTATTCCCAGTGCTTCCTACCACATAAATATCTGTTAAGAAAATGAAGTGTTGTGGCAACAGGTGAAACTCAAGGGACCAGTCTCTTCTAAACCCACAATTCTATCTGTAATCCTGAATGTTCCTGTTGATTTTATATTTTCCACTGAAGTAAAGTGAACTATTTTTGTGGGTGACACGATATCCAATGTGCGCATTAAACCAATAGAATGTTTAGTTAAAACAAAATCAAAAGTCATAATAACTTCAGGAGGCCTTGAAAACCCTGTGTTATTTCCCTAGGAGAAAAATTACCTGTTGGCAATGCACAGTGAGTTGTCAAACCATCTACTTTCTTGAGGACACTGGACAATTATTAGGCATTTTTCCAGCTGGGATGGTTCCACTGTTCAACAGAGAGTAGATAACCTCTGGTACTCTTTAAAATCTGTGATTTCCCAAGCTGAGCATAACTTCCATCACTGGTATGCTCTTTATCTCCCTCTTTAAGATAAAAGCCGCTTCTGTGATGTGCACCTACACAGAACAGATGTTCCAGTTGGCTTTACATAAACAAGTGATTGCCCCAAATCAAGACGTGTTCCCACCAGTGCCGTTAATTAATCTGTCTGTTAATCAACAAACATTTGTTGAAGAGCAGGCACTATTCCAAGCATTGAAAATACAGCAGTGAAGAAAACAGATGAGACCCCTGCCTTCATGGAGCTCACATAATTCAAGGAGTATGACTGTATTCATCCGTCACAAACATACAAATAAAGTTATAAGAAATATCCAACATAATAGAAAAAGGATTTCCTGACTAAAGGAAATAACAGTTAGGTCTTTGCTGTATTGAGTAACAGGCTCAGGGCCAGAGAAAGCGCTAGTTGTAAGGATTATTATTGGAAAGAATTTGTTGTAATTAGGTAAACCAAGTACTATTAACTCTAAGCTACAGGGATATGGAAATAGAGAACCTCTTTGAAATGGCATTGGCTGCTATGGGAGTTTGCCTGTGGGCCGCAATGGGATTTAACATAGAACTGTATTGTTTGGCACACAAGGAATTTTCCCCCCTTTCCCTGTTTGTCTCTAAGGAGCAATATGAGTTATTTAATAAATGTAATGAAGTAAAAACTTGACTAGTTGAAAGGAAATTAGGCCATATCTGTTTTTCTATGTCACCCTGACTAAAGCAACTCATTAGTGATCAATATCATCATAGAACCAGATACACAACATGAGAAAGAACTTATCATAGAGTCCAAAGATAGAGCTATGTGTTTATTGTCAATCGCTCAACCTGCTGGTAGCATCTGTACATTTTTTGACTTATCTGTGTACTACCTGTACTATTGCTTACACATTTTTCTTTAAGCCGATTCCCTTTTTTACTTAAAAAGCAAATTTGATGTTACTATGAATGGAAAAACCAGTATCATTGTTACAAATAGCACATAACCATGAAAATCAATATAACAAATCAAATACTACCATTATACTCTAGCTAGACAGTGTTGCCCAGTGAAAGCTCTGATTTTCTGAAGACTGCTCCTTTTTTGTCAAAAAAGAGAAATTGACAACTGTTATAGGGGATTTAGAGACGTTTCAGGGTAAGAATGAGGCATCTTCCTTGAGGTCATTAGGAGAGATTAGAAGAAATTAGAAGGAATGTCTTTCTCTCTCTGCGATTCCGTGTTGCTCCTATGTCCACGCATGAGCTGACATAATAACCTATTCTATGAAGGGAAGACTCTCCGCTTTGGCAAATATTAGACAAGATGGTCTTGGGAGTGCCTTTCAGGTCTTCAATAGCACAATTCTCTGAGGCACACTGTCTAGTTAGGGGCAGGGAGGAGAGATGCCATTCGAAGCCCACTGCTGCATCGCCCACCAAAAGTCTCCGGTACTTCCTCTTCCCCAAGACGTAGCTCATATTTTGTATCCTATTTTCTGTCTTCTACCTCTTGGAGGCAGGCCAACCCCCCTGAGCCTGGAAAACTCCTTTTAACAACATAGAAAGAGAGAGAAAAAACAACGGCGAGATCGGTTACAGTAGGAGAGGTATGGGTGATCCAGGACAAATGGAGGAAAACCTCAGCTCCTCAGCTCAGCGTTGACTTACATGACACCTAGCAGTTTTTGCAAAACATCTGGGAGAGGCAATATGTTGCATCTTGATGGAATGTTTTGCTTTCCGTGCAGATGTTTGGAATCTATTAACAGTGCCTCCCATCACCTTATGTACCAGTTTATTCTCTGCTAGAATTATGTGTTGTCAGTTAGGCACACCTTGAGTCCCATATTTATTCTCAGACATAGGAAACTCTACCACATGGCCAAGTCACCCCCGGGATTTGAAAAGAAGAAAAGAAGCACATAAAAGTTGTAGGATTCCTAACGAAGGTGAAGCAGAAAGTTAGGACCCTCCTTTGGTGTATTTAGAGACTCCCAGTCTATGTTTTTATTGTCTGCTCTATCAGTCTTTCTCGATAGTTTCTCCTTTCTTGCTTTGTTCAAGCAAAGAATTAGTCACAATTTAATCTAAGTTTAAAAATATTAATAAACCTTTTAATCTGCTTTATTTATTTATAAAAGACCATTTATTAATAGTTGTGGGTGCTCAAATGTTATCGTTTGCCTAAATCCTTTCATGAAGACTGTAGAGTTTCTGTGATTTCAGAAAGAGAACTCCCTCTTGTGGCAAGAGCAGTTTTTGCAACCAATTCTAGGGTATCTCAGTTCTTAGCTGCTAAGAACTATGAGAGATCTCAGAAACCCCATCACTTTGTAGATGAGGTAAGTGAAATCCGTAGGGGACAATTAAATTATCAGTATTTATATCTGGTTGGTGACTGAGTGAGACCTAGTGTTCAGGTCTCCTTTCTTCCAGTCAATGGCTTTCCCCCATATTTTCAAAATTTAAGGAATGCCTTTAATGGTGCGATTTTCTCTAAGGCTTTTCTTTCTGCTGCCTCTGGACAGAGCTGGTGGAGATGCCATCTCCTCCATGTGAAAGCTGCTACTGGATGAGTTTTCTCTGCGGGGTAATTAGCCATTTCCCAGAGCTGGGCTCTAAGCTACATCCCTTACATGTGACCGTAGTTCCACCCATAAAACAAGGACTCTCTCATCTCTTTGGGAACAGCCACCATCTATCATACCTTGGATGCTGCTTCTTGTCTAATTCTCTTTCATTTGGTTTTTTGTGACAATGGGTGGGGCCTTAAACTCAGCGCTGAGGGATATAGTAGGACACACCCATGACTCAGCTTCCTATAAGGGTAAAAACTGTAACTACTAAAAATATGGTAGGACTCTCCAGAGCCTTGCTACCCAAAATGTGTTCTGTGGACCAGTGGCATCACTTTTACCTGGAAGGCCTTCTAGAAGAACAGAATTATCTCATTAAAAAGTGCATTCTCATTTAGTAGACCTGGGGGCCAAAACGGTACATTTCTGACAAGCTCTCAGGTGATGTCAATGATGCTGTTTCATAAATCACACATTGACTAGCAAGGGTCTAGAGTAAATTAAGTTACCTACCCAAATTGTAAAACACAAGTCACAGTTCTGTTTGCTCTGTGACTGGGTAAAAATTGAAAGTCATTCATCAAAGTAAAGAAAATGACAAGCTTTTGGGTTTCATAAACTTGTGAAGAGAACCACCACCAAGCCAACCAAGCGACTGTGCTTTGCTCCATGTAGATTTTAGTCTCCAGAGAGCAGGAAGAAATACATTGATTCTTGGATTCCCAAGTACACTTCTCACCCTGCCCATGTACCTTACCTCTAAGTCTATCATATTAATATAACCTCTAACCCACAAGTCAGGAGTTCCTGACTTGTACATTGATAGAAGTTATAAAGTGAAAGTCTAGCTGATTCACACACGTAGCCTCTACACTCTCGTGTGGCTAACTCTTTAGGTTGCCATGAACCAAAAGACCTTCTTCCCACAAGCCTGCTGGTAGACACCTCTGTCAGTCTTTGCCTGCATTGACCACGAGGCAAAGAAAATTCAGGAAGTGAGGCAGTTTGGAAAAAGAACAAAGTAACATCAGGGAGCCTTAAGGGATACCCACTGGAGGAAGAGGAAGTTGAACAGTCCAAAGAATACCCAGATATCACACAGTGATTCTGGTGACATCTGAGAAAAATAACATTTATGATTGCTTAAAATTACTTTAATCGACTTGGAATTTGAGAATAAGTATTTCTCATACTTACAATGTTTTGGATGCATTAATTAATTATGGGTGACAGCCTCTAGTTTTCCATCTTTTACCACTAATAGAAATGATGAGATTTTGGGGAAAGCATCTCTGGTCTAGTTCTGCGTTGACTGTAAATAATCGCTCTTACTTAGCAAAGCAAATACTGAGGCTTCTTGTCCCCACTTGAGAAATGCAGGTGGGCAAGCACTAAAGCTAAGCAGTATCCTGTCAAAGGCTCTGTGATTATCTTAGGTGAATTTCCCTAGGAAACAGCCCCTGGGATAGAGATTTCCAAGCATCTGGTTTACTGGGAGCACCAGGGAGAATCACATCTGTAAGTAAGTTGGAAAGAGTTGGAAAGCAGAGACCCTTCCAAGAAGTATCGGGCAGAGGGACACCTGACTTGTGATGTGTCCCGACCCGCGGGTTAGTCAACGCGGACCCTGGAGGGGGGAGTGGGAATTGGGAGAGGCAGGAGACACAAGAAATGGAGACAAGACAGGAGTCTGATCAAGTCTCGTTTATTGGCAGGAAGGCAGAGGCTTAAGTAAGGCAGAAAGAGTAACAATAAAGGGGTGGTGCTTTCCGAGGCTCTGGCTTTCCGGTCAGAGGATTTCTATATAAGGAAACCCTCAGGGGCTTTCAAGGGCTACATAGTTGTAACGGGTAAATAGAAACTTACAAGCTCTTCCGCAGGCTTTTGCAAATGCGTGGGCTTGGTTAAGCAGCTGCCGGGCCTCATGGCTCCGGACAGTGATGCAGTGGCAAAAGATGTTCAGCTGATCCCATGGGGAACTCTGAAACAGGGATGGCCCTTTCCAGGTGTTCCAAATTGAGGCAAGGAGGCTGGGCATTTTTACCTGTGCAGTCACTGGATGTAAACTGTCCCTGGACGAGTGGTGCACAACCTTGAGTGAGGCAGCTTTTTTTGGGTTGTGGCAATTCCCAGAAGGGATTCAGGTGTGAAGTAGCCTACAGTAGCCAACGGTCTTGGAAAGGAAACTCAGGGAATGCTTGCCTTGGTCCTGAAAGGGTGGAGGGGGACTATGTGGCCAGCACACCACGGCATCCACCACAATGACCCATTGCAAAATGTCCTCTTTTCATTTCTCAATACTCATGACGTCTTTCTGTGGTTGGGGCTGCTGCTAATACTTTCAGGGTATTTGTTTAGCAAAGTAGAATCCTCTAAGGAAAGTTTAAAAAAGATGTCTATACCCGGTTCCTGCTTTCTGATTGAATTGATTTTAATGTGCAGCCAGGATTGAGAACTCTGGGCCTATTCAAGCAGTTATTCTTAAATCTGAAAGGCAATAATGTCCCTTAACATGTAGGTGCAGTGTCTTAGGATTACATTTGGCTGGCCTAGGACAAGACTGTGCGCTGTGAGTTCCAGCCACCACTGCTCCAAAGGGATTAATTAGAGATGTCTAAGATGTGGTAAGGCAATGAAACAGCCAACGTAAACATATACACTACCACCTCAGTCATGCTGCCATCTCCCAGGACTTTGCAGATGAGTTTTATTGGCTAGATTTTAAACGTTTGAAGCTTATAGCTTGTTTCTTTTTCTTTCTGAAGCCCATAGTTTGTTTCTCTTTCTTCTTATTTTGGTTCAATGTCTGCCTTTGGGTCCTTGTATAAAAGGAGACTTTTATCCACCTAGCTCTTGTAATCCCACCAGTTTTGGCTGAAGTACACTGGTAGTTAGCCTTTCATAGCAGAACAAACTATACATGGAGCCTGTTTCAAATCATATCCCCCCAAACATAACAGGCATGCTGTAAAAATTAAAAATCTATCAATGTACACCCTTCTTTAGGATACTAGCATTATAAAGTCAGTGTTCTTAGGTTGTGCTTTTTTGTTTTATGTTTTGTGATTGTGTATGTACTTTGTATTATGAAAATTTTCAAATATGCAGAAATGTGATGAGAATAGTATATTTAACTCCTCCTTATTCATTACCTACCTTCAACAAGTATCAATATGTGGTCAATTTTTTTTAATTGATACCTACAATTTCTGCCACTCCCCAGCAAAGAAACTGGATTATATTGAGGCATAGCCTAAATATATCATTGCATTCATAAATACTTCAGAAGAGTCATGATTTTTAATCCCTGTCAATATTACTAATTTATAAGCACATCTCCTGGAATTGAAGTGATATGAACCAGCCCATCCATCTATACCAGAAATAGAAGACTACAGAATTAGCCATTCAATAGGCAGATGTTAAGTACTTAACACATGCTTGTTGCTTAGGATAGTAAATAGAATTGGACATGGTGTTTGTCTTTGGAAATTTTAAGTTGGTGTCTGTGTGTGAGTGTGTGTGTGTGTGTGTGTGTGTGTGTGTGTGTGTGCGTGTGTAGGTAAATGAAGGAGGAGGCAGGCAAGAAAAGCATAGAGTTGGCTACAGTGCAGTTTAAGACTGTTGTGGGCAAGGAAGGTATAAGCTTTGGGAAATGCTTTCTGCCAGAGCAGATATCTTGAGCTGAATTTTGAAGATCCATCACCAAAAGATGATGTGGAGGTCAAAGTAAGTTTCAGGCAGTGCAAAGAACCCTATGAAACTCCTAACTTCTACAGTATGTTAAATGCCCAAATGACCAATTGTAAAAATTGCTCTAACCAGTTAGCTTTCCTAAGGAAGCCATTTAGTATCACTCTGATGCTTGGCCACAGTCAGCCACACAGATTCCAGAAAGAACTTCCAAAATGAATCAAGTCACAAAGACAGAGCAGGACTCTTCATCTATATAACTTCTTTGAACAGCCTGAACAAACTCTTGTGTCTTGGATCCATAGCCCACCTAGGAAAATTCTCAGTATATACCGCAAGAAAAGGATATATGTATTAAATCTGGGAAAATCAGAAGGTATGATCTAGAGAGGGTGACTCAGTACCATTGTCTTTGCATATATTGTACAACAGATCTATTGGATTATTTGTGGTGTAACATAAAAAAGTAGATAAATAATAGAGATAGCACATTAACACAATCATTAAATAGATTATTTAAATATTGGGTTGTTCTTTTTTGACGTGTGATCCAATTTAAAAATCTTTAAAATATTTACAGGGAGAAAGTAAAATAACACTTCCCACTTAATGGCATTCAGAGGCATTTTGGTGTACAATATTTCATAGACTAAGATATTGATAAAAATAACATTCACTTACTGCTAATTTATTACAAAATTATTATATAAAGTAACATGCTAAATCCCTTTCCATAATTTTTTTAAATTTTCACAATAGATTTATGAAGTAGGTTCTAGAATTATACTCATTTTACAAGTAAAGATACAGACAGATAAATATTTAAGGAATTTATCCAAGATCATAACAACAAGCAGTAAATCTGGAATTTGAATATAGGCAGTGTTGTTTCAGGGTCCATGGTGTTAATACTATGTGATACACCTTCATTATCAACTTTTTAACATTAATATGATTTTCAAGTAGATTCAGATCATCTCAGAAGCCATACAAGGTAATTTTAGAAAACCTATGGAATCATTTTGGGACTTTGTGATGCTTGCTCTGTGAAAATAATTTAACTCTGCTATCTTAAGACTGAAAAGCTATGCCTCTATACAGATGTTGATCAGCATTATCTGCAATACACCCCCCAAATTGGAAGCTGCTTATATTTTCAATACTGGAGTGATGGTTTTACAGTCATGCACTGTATAATGATGTCTTAGTGAACAACAGAACACATATACAACAGTGGTCCCGTAAGATTATAATGGAGCTGAAAAATTCCTATTGCCCAGCTATTGTAGCCTTGGGAACACTGTAGTTCAACGCATTACCTTTTCAATGTTTAGATGTGTTTATGTACACAAATACTTACCATTGTGTTACAATTGCCTACAGTATTCAGCACAATAACATGATGTACAGGCTTGTAGTCTAGGAGCAATAGGCCATGGTGCGTAGCAGCCTATATCATATATGTTTGTGTAAGTACACTTGATATTCACACAACAAAACCACCAAAATGCATCTGCTTTCTCGAAACATATCTGATGTTAAGTGACGTGTGTCTGTCTACATATATGATGTGTGTGAATGTGTGTATAGTAGATTCATATGATTTTTTTTGCAGCCTTGAAAAGACATATTTAAAAATAAATAGGGAAATAGAAATAATATATTCAAAATATGTAAATGAACATGACTAAAATATTAAAATAGAATAAAAACTACATGAGTGTAAATGTGTATGTATTTACATATATGTGCATATGTATGTATGTATGCATGTGGATGTATATATTTTATATTTTTTATTTTTATTTTTATTTTATATGTATATATATAAAACATTTGTCTAATACAGACAGAGAGAAAAAGAGAGAGAATTTAAAAAATGTGCCAAGATGGTGATTAAAGGTTAGAAGTGTTCGGGGAGATTATGAAATATTTTTATTCACATTACTGTTTTCTACAATAAACTTATACTGATCCAATCAGAAAAAAAGCTTTTTATTTTAAGTACATGTATCTCTACCTTTGAGGTAATTAAAATTTTGCTTGAAGAATGTGTCACGAGTGTAAGAGAATCGTAGATTTTTACAAATTGTACTTGTGTTCCGCTTCTACTGCTATTCCATTTTATTTTTATTTTGGTAGGAAGATCCAAAGAAAATTCTGTATTTAAATGCTGCGATAAGCATTTCTAGTCTTGTCTTTTCTTTGACCCATTTCTAAATGCTTTTAACAAAAAATTATATTCCTTCACATATATTGCCTTTCTTCAAGCTGCTGAAGTTCTTTTCTTCATTGATATTTATCAGACACAGTAAAACAAAATGGTCATTTAGTCCATATTTGCAGAGGCTATATTAAGATAAAAGAGGAATAGAGATTGCAAAACATCTTTTACTAAATCATCCACTGCTGTGCGGTGTTACACAGTTTTCTTCAGTTTTGCCTGGAGTCATACTTACTTCATACATACTCAAAACTGTCTTTTTCTTTAAATAATGCAGTGAAGAAATTAAATAATTAAAGGTGCAGGCAAGAAGTATCAAAGGCTTTAAGCAGAAAAAGGGGGAAGAGTGAAAGAAAAGAAATTAACATTTTTAGAGAAAATACTCTGAAACCTTGAAATGTATCTCCTATTTAAAGAGAAAACTTCGTGAATGAGACCTGAAGGGGTGTGAGAAACGAACAGTCTTTGTTAGAAGGGAAATTGGTGATCTTTGTTGACTGTCTCATTTGAATAAGGCCTTTGGTATTACTCATTAGTTTACAGTGTTTCAAGTAATTTTAAATTACTTTATAAAACCTTTGTTCTAACGCTTGAATTTATTGGAAACATGCTCCTGTTCTCTGGTTACTGTAGAAGCTTAAAGCTGTATTTTAGAGTACCTGTTGGCGGACTGCGTCTCAGACAGAGATCTTTACAGGGAAGTTTATAGTAATGCCATTTTCCTGCCCAAGCCTGTTTTTCTCCATGTACTGAAGACCAGGAGATTATTTTGAGTGGATTTTAAATGTCTCGGGGAACAGAACACTTCCTTATTCCTTTTCGACTTTCCCCTAATCTAATCAAAAGCCCAGATCCTCACACTTTGCTCAGAGTTGATTTTTAATCGGAAGGGAAGACACAAAAGCATAAAGATTCTCATTGGTTGAAGAGGCCTTGATACATTTTGGCCCAACAGTCAGAGAATTTTCGGGTTTGTTAAATTACGTTTAGTCTAAACCTGCCTCCTTGCATAATTAAATTTCTTCGTAGTGAACTGTAACCTAACTGGATGTGTAAACAGACGGTAACCTACTCTCGTAACAAGTAGCCAAGTCTCAGCCAATCACTACAGCCGAGTTTTGGCCAATCGCAGGCTGCCAACTGTTTAAACCCTGTTCAAGTCAGTCAAACTCCAAGCTGTACCCAATCCAGCTGTTTCTGTATCTCACTTCCATTTCCTGTGTGTCACTTTCCTTTTTCTGTCCGTAAATGTTATCTGGCCATGTGGCAGACCTGGAGTCCCTCTGAACCTGTGCTGGCTCTGGGGACTGCCCAACTGTGAATCATTCTTTGCTCGGTTAAACTCTATTACGTTTAATTTGTCTAAAGTGTTTCTTTGAACAGGTTAAAGGTATAAAAAAATGTCTAAAATCTCAAGATTGGTAATAAAGGGCAATGAGAAGTGTACCAAATATTAGAAACGGGTGATATTTTCACTCTATTCAAACCCGACCCCCAGCCCATTCTTTAAAATTTATCACAAGCTCTATTTTCTCCATGAAATTGCCTGGACCACTCCAGCAGCAACTTCATCCCCTCACTTCTCTCTCTCGATGTCAGCACTTGGCATCAACTATTATACAAATTAAATACAATCATGTGCTGCTTAATGATGGGAATAAGTTCTAAGATGCCTCGTTGGGCGATTTTATCTTTGTATGAACATCATGGAGTGTACTTACACAAACCTAGGTGGTATAGCCTACTACACACCTAGACTATACGGTATAGCATACATTCATGCCTGTGTATACACAAATGCATACATATGCACATACATATGTGTGAGTGTACACCGTAATATGTTGCTTAATGACAGGCATACTTTCTGAGAAATGCATCATTAGGTGATTTTTTTTTGTAGAACATTGTAGAATGTATTTACACAAATCTAGATGGTGTAGCCCACTATACACCTAGGCTATATGGTGTAGCCTATTGCTTCCAGGCTACAAACCTGTACAGCATGCTACTGTACTCAATACTCTAGGCAGTTGCAATCTAATGGTAAGTCTTTGTGTAGCTAAGCATATCTAAACATAGAAAAGATACAGTAAAAATACGGTAGTATAGCCTTTTGGGACCACTGTTGCATATGTAGTCCATCATTGACCAAAACGTCATTATGCAATGCATGACTATAATAACATAACAATTCGAAGGTTTCACTAAATGGTATAACACTTTGTGAAAATGTGAATTCTACATTAGTCATTGATCACAATACCCAGCTAGGATCAGCTGACTGATGGACAGATGTATGGACAGATGGAGGCAGAAAGATTGGTAGCCACGGCTGTAGATTTGAAGAATGTTGTCAGGGCTGAGATAAGAACTGCTTCAGTTCACCATATTTATTGGCCCACTTCTCTTGTTTAAATTACCTGTCTCGCCCCTCTAGAGTTTGAGGAAGCAAACCACTCTCTAATTTTTGGAACCTGAGAGATCTGAAGGTTGTGAATTCATCCTAAAATAAAAATCTAAAACATACACGGCCTTTATTCATGAAGATATTCTCTATAGTGTTATTTACAGCAATAAAAAATTGGAAACAATTTAAATGTTTTACAATGGAGTTTAGTAAGTTATGATACATCAACCCAATGGAGTATGGTCATTAAAATGATAATTACGAAGACCAAGAAGACATGTTTATAGTACATATTATGTGAAAAATGCAGAATATAAAAGTGTATATGTGGTAGGCTTATAAATTAATAAAGATATGGCTGTTTTTAGACCAATGCTAGAAAAAAAGTCCATAAACATAAAAATAGTTATGTTTCAGCAATGGAAGGAAATTTCACTGTATTTCTTCTATTTTCAAATTCTTCTAAATATTTTTACGTTATTTATTCCAGTGAAGATCAAAGAGGTGAAAGACAGTATGTGAAGAATAGACAGATGTATAGAAAACTTGGAGCAAGGGTGATGTTAGAAGAAAAATGGGGATAATATGGGTGAAGAAATTAAATTTGCCATAAAGGGAAGTAAGAGATTTAGTTAAAGCTGCCTCAGCCATGATGAATTTCACTTGTGGCACCTGCCACCTGAATCCTTCCATTTACTTCTGCATGAATCTTTTTCTGTCATTCTCAAAGTTCTACTCATAATCATGTGTGTTGGGGATGTGCATGTGTGTGTGTGTGTACATGTATGTGTGTTGTGGGGAGTATCTAATTTTAAAAATGCACCTCTGGCCATCATGAAAAACAGTTCTAATAATAATAGGAACTGCTAATAAAATAAACATGTTCTGGAGAATCTTAGGAGGATCCTTTATATGAGTGTCTATTGTAATGAATTCCAACAGACTTTACTATTGTTTCTCATAAAGCTAGTGGAATTTCATCACAGTGAACATATTGCAGTTAATCACATCCACAGTTTGTAGGACCTGGATAATTAGCAAGTGAAAAGAAAACCTCTGAATTCAGTCAGGACAGCAGAAAAGCATTTTAGACACAACGAATCACGCATCTGGGCGCTTTAGTCCTAGAAACTCTGGCTAGTGTCGATTTGGATAATGGATTTGGATAATCGTCTGCAGACAAAGCTGAGAAATGATTGGACTTTGAGGTGAAGGGGTGGGGGATGTGAGAAGTAATTGCTACTGAATGACAGACCTGGGAAGCCCTGAAGGAAGGCCCTTAGCTTTGACTTTTCCAATGCCTTCTACTCTACTGACAATGCAAGAACTTCCCACAATGAATGACTGGTAAATGCACGGGGACAGGACAGAGGTATATATTTTTCAGGGGCTTATCTTTGTAGAGATTTTGTTGTAACTCTGGGATGGTGGAAGTAGCGCAAATACAAGATTCAGAAAACTTGAGTTCCAATTCAGGCCCCATCACTCACTGCCTGTGTGCAGCCGGACAGATCATTACACTATCCACTACCCGTATCCGTAAAGCAACATCAATAGCCAGGACCATGTTAAAATAAGGACAGTGCCTCCACTTATTTGGCATGTTACTATGAGACATAAACATAGTAATAACCTGAAAGTACTTCGTAAAGTCTATATGAATGGTCTATCAGTGTTTTATCAATATTAGCCATCAAGATCACCCTGGGTCATTATTTATCCAATCAATGTGACAAGGTTTATTTTCACCCTTACTATACAGATTCATCAATTTCCTCTTTTCCTTCGATCCAGATGTTTTCAGAGAATTTTACTTTGAATTTGTAGAAAGGAAAAGGTCTGTCCTGCTTGGACTCCACTTGGCAGAGAATTTATCATTAAATACAGAGGACATGACTAACACAGGAGAAATTGTTGCATTTTAGGTCTAATGTAAGTAAAAGGACTATTGTATAATAGAATATTGATTAGGTAATTTGCTTCAGAGTCATTAGTTTCCATACATAACTGAACCACTTCTGGAACCTCACTTCTCTCAAATCAGGAGAATCAATCTGCTAAATCCAGAGCTCCCTCCATACACACCTCGGCAGAAAAAAAGTGTTTTCTAAAGTGTCCAGGGCATTAAATGGAAAATCAATGCCATTTGGATCCAATTCTTTCGTTTAGCCAATGCTGTGGCCTGGAGTATTTCACTGACCTTTAAGTGGTCAGCTTTTTGCCTGTAAGTATAACTTTTATTTTCTGCCCAACATCTAGCATCCAGCAACTCTGAGCCTAGAAGTCTCAACTTCCACCATTCTTTAAAATATTTTTTTCTAATCATGCTTGGCCCAGTTTTATAGAATGTCACTAAGTTTTGCATTGCTGACATTTACTACAAAATTCTTTTCATTTTTCATTTTGCTGACAAAATGTCAACATGCAAATATCCTAAGAATTTGCCAACTTGTATCTGTATGGGCACACAAAAAATATATGACAAAGACTAGCATAAGAAATGATAAATGATACTGAATATATTGGCTGCTCTTTCCCCATAGGATTCAATCTATGCTCACCTTTCACAATTCAATATGCTGCCAGAGCTCAAAACAACTCTCTAATTATTTTTAAACAAATAAACACCAGTACCAGACAAAGATATTTTCCTCACCTAAACCCTAAGTATGATGTATAGTATATTCATAGAACTTGGTCTCATCTTCATACACAGAAGGCAATATTTAGCATTAATACAATCAATTTACATTACAGTCATATTTAGCATGTCTGCAAAATAGGTTTTCACTGTGCATACTTGGAGAAAATTGAAGAGAAGCCTGCCTTAGGGTCTCCAGTGATTTAGTAGACTCTTAGTTGTTGAATTTCTGGGGAAGCTAACTAAGTCATAGGGCTTAAAAGGGTAGCATTTGCCAGAGTCCGAATTGGGGTCTGTTTTTTCTTTATGCAGTATCTGTTTTTGAGTCATCGCAGCGTCCTCGTAAACACAGAGCCAGGGAAATGTTGCACTTTTTAAAATTTGAAAGCCCCGAGAAGCTTTCTGCTAAAGGATATTCCACTAGTCTTTAGAAAAATGAAATTTTATCAATGAGTTATTTCTAAGTGTAGGGTGACCTTTTTGAAAAATAGAACTTTGCTGCTACTCTAGATACATAATAGGAAAGGACAGTTGCTGCTCATTGGCTTAAGTTTAAAGTGAACTCCTTCACTTCCAGGCAAACTGTTGCAGTGAGGTTTGGCTCTGAAATATCTGACTGATAAGTACCTTTACCAAGAATCGGAGGGTTAAAGGCAACAAAAAGATCTGCTTTTCTTAGACACGGACCATCCTGACTTACAATGGTTTGACTTACAATTGTTTGACTTTACAATGGTGTGAAACCATCGCGGTTTTCATGTAATGTACAATATTCAATAAATTACACAAGATATTCCACAATTTATTATAAAATAGGCTTTGTGTTAGATGACTTTGCTCAACTGTAGGCTAATGTAAGTGTTCTGAGCACGTTTAAGGTAGGCTAGGCTAAGCTATGATATTTGGCAGGTTAGGTGTATTAAATGCATTTTTGATTTATGATATTTTCAACTTATGGTGGATTTGTTGAGATGTATTCCCACCATAAATTGAAGAATATCTGTATTACTAAAATCTGAAGTGGGAGTAGAGAAGTTTGGTAGAGAGATGATTAAACAACAGCTGCAATGGCTGTGTAAAAGCTACATCTTGGAGATGATGGAATGTAATAAATGTAAAGGATATACTCATACAGGGTATTTGTGAAAGAATTTTGTCATAATTTATCTTGCTTCAGATTAACAAGTAAAAGTCACACTGAATATACTTTGATTTAGAATGTCTCATTTGGAATCAATGAATTAGAGCTACACCCCGAACTCAATGTTTTAATTATTAGAGCCCTTTAAATGTCTTCCTAGGCAAGATCAAGTTGTTGAGTCAGTAGTTACTAAGCCCCTGATTCTTTGAGGGGCTCTTCAGAATACAAGAGCCAATAAAATATTTTGGAGAAAAGGATCCAGAGGCACTAAAAAAAGAACAAGTCTTGACTCTTAGGGGAAGGCTGCTGCCATTGGCAATAGGACTCATTCTTTCTGGTGGATGAAGCTCCCAGACTCAAGCCTATTCCTTTGATTTCTCCCACCTTTTCCCTACCTGCTTTCTTCCTGAATTAGAGTCCAAGGTAGGCTGAGTGGCATCACATGCATTCATATCTATCCTGAAGGGGACACTGCTCTGGGACCAGGGGTAGAAGCTAGAAGTTGACAGATAGTTGTCATCACTTCCTTCATATATATCTAAAGGAAATTACCTACAACCTTCACACTTCAGATCTAACTGGAAAACTTTATAGGAACCAGTTTGTCATTGTAGGATTTAAATGTCCACAGAAGAAGGTCAACTATGCCAATCTATGTTAACTTCAAATGGGTCAAAGAAGGAGCTAAAGCTTCTTGCAATTTTTAGAATGTCAGTCACTTGTTAGTGTTCCATTATATAAATATTATGCAATGCTATAAATGTAATATCAAATACTGAATTAACTCCATCCTAGGCTCCTATGTGTCATGGATCATATTTTAAGTGGTGGAGCTTAAACACCTAAAGACCTTTAAATGTTAAGTCAAGTTTCCATTTTCCTGACTGAATTTATTTTATTAACCCACATATGCAAATTCGATTAATGTTAATCCTTGGTTCACAGCACACTATCGTCTTTGGTCCATGTAGCCTTTCCTTTGTTTTATTTACATTATTCATCTATTTGTTAACTTATTTTTCCCTGATAGAATTACTGTCCTGCAAATTGATTTTCCATTGTCCTTAGTATTTTTATCTATTAAATAAAGAAGTTAAATTTTATGGTATCTTCAGTCTCTTTCAGCTCTGATGTTCTATGAATGAGATTAAGACCTGAAATGTGTTTGGCCCACTTCCTGGCATATAGCAAGTGCTTAATAAATTGTAGTTATTGTTATACAGTTGACCCTTGAACAACATGGAAGTTAGGGGCACTGACCACCCCAATCCCTGCACAGCCAAAAATCTGACTATAACTTTTGACTCCTCTAAAACTTAGCTACTAAGCCTACTGTTGACTGGAAGCCTTACTGATAATATAAACAGTTGATTAACACATATTTCCTATGTTATATGTATATGTATTATATACTACACAGCATAAGCTGCTTCTCCTGTTATCGTGACATTTTTTTAAGCCAAAACTCTTTCTGAAATTATCAAACCATCCTTTGCTGACATTAAATTCTTGAGCTTTGGATACTTCAGCTTTCTTTTGCTTTAAATTGTCATATCATGACTTCCCTTTTTCTCTAATCATATTAGACTCTATAGGTATGCCTTTCTTATTAGCAATCCTGCACCCACATAAAAGCTGTATTTTCAATACAAAATAAAAAGATATTTCACAAAAAGTGCAAGTTTTTCATGACTGCTGGCGTAGCTGCAGTGATGGCTTCACAAATTTTCTTTTCTTTTTTTACAATAGTCCTTATGATGAATTCATTTATCTTAAAATGGTGGGCAACCGCAGCTGCAGACCGCAATCTACAGTATGTATCAAGCAATTCAACTTTTTCTTGTAACGTCATGACTTTTCTCTACCTCTTTAGAGCACTTCCAGCATCATTAATGGCACTACATATGGATCCCATGGTGTTATTCAAGGTTTATGGCATAGCACTAAACATGATGAAAAATATGGAAGAACCATGAGAGATCACTTTTTACAGCAATACACAATTTACTGGAGAGACTAACTCTTCACATGAAGATGATTAACACCATGTGGCATTTTAAGCAGATACTTGCAACCCTTGAGCTCACCGCAATATGTATTAAACATTGTACAATGTATATTACAAATTAATTTTATGCAGTTATGATTTAATAGTACATCTTTATTTACATTTCTCTCTACTGTGAATGGTGCCATGTATGATCTGTAAGCATTTCCATGCGTTGAATTTTGATAAATTTTAACTTTTTATAATACATTTGTGTATATTTTATGGTAGTAAATAATAAAACAGACCAATATCTTCATATATTTTATGCATTCATGACATATGTTTCTCTTAATTTTTTTGATATTTCTAAGCTACAAGGGTCTGAGAGTTATTTTAAACTGTCACAAATCTCCAAAAAACTTCCAATATATGACAGCATGACTTAAAAAAAAAAAAAACTTCCAATATATTTATCGAAGAAAATCCGTGTGTAAGTAGACCTATACAGTTTAAACCTGTGGTGTTCAAGGGTCAATTGGTAATTTATTATTATTATCATTTTTAAATTTGATGAACTTTAACTGCCAATTCTGAATTTGATACACTGGAAAACTGTTTAGGATCCAATAGACTTGGTAGCTCTTCTAATGGGCAGTGAAATATGCAGTGGTGCTTTTCCCCATTGGTCAGTTCCAAACTGCACATTACCAATTTACCACTGCTTAACAGAATCTCAGGTTAGAACAGATCTTAAAGGTTAATTTCTGGCAATGGATGTAGCAGAGGAAGAAATGAAATGTCTCATCAGGCAAACTCTTCCAAGAATAATCTTCTCCAGTTTGCAGAGTTTCAAGATGGGTCTTTACGGAGTTCTTGCTCACTTCTCCTTCTACTAAACTGCTTAGATTTCTGTTCATTGAATTTCAGTGAAATTTTCTTTTAGAGCTGTAGGTGACCTTGGCAGAGAGGCCAAACACTAGTGGGGCCTCATTATCAAGTAATATGTTGCTAAATATAAGGCAGACTAAAACTTAAAACTGCCAGGTTTCCTGCCTTATGTCACATTAAAGAGGAAGAATCGAGGGTCAAATTTTGCAGTGCTATTTTTTGCATACAAAAAGAAAACATTCGTGCAAGACTTGGATTTCAGCTTCTTTTCCAAAGTCAGTGATGATTTTGCACTAACC
The DNA here is from genome assembly GCF_000956105.1 of Propithecus coquereli. NCBI lineage: Eukaryota > Metazoa > Chordata > Mammalia > Primates > Indriidae > Propithecus > Propithecus coquereli. Next base: position 242,480 of record NW_012149052.1, read on the forward strand.
ACTACTATTCTATCAGTTTGTCCTTTCTTTGGCTACTGAGGCATTTGTAATAGGACTAACTGTCATAACCAATAGAGCCTAAGGACAAGTTCTTTGCTGTAGCTACTGGTCTTTATCTGGAAGCTTCATTCTTGGCAAACAGGGTTCTATCCAAGGAAGCTAACAGCTAACGAGTTCATTACGGTAAATCCCAAAGCAGGAAGCAGAGTGTGCCTATTCGTCAGTGGAAGAGAGAGACTTTGATATACTTTAGGTTTAGGAATCATACTTTTTGAGAATGTACTTATGATGGAACTGGAAGATAATTGCAAGAGCTATGGACAATAACAAGGATGAATCCACATTCATACGTTTGATTTAACAGATGAATGAAAGTTTCAAATCTTTTTTAAAAAAAAAACAGGGCTAGAGTTTTCCCTTTTAAATACCTATGCATCCAAATGAAAGAATATGCCCTTTGAGTAAGCTAAATGCTGGCCCAGGGATTGGTTTACAAAGTTGAAAAGTGGTTCACCCACTTCCTACCTCATTTTCCAATTCTTTCTCATGTTCAATGCAGTGAATGTTATGTTCGTGTGTGCCAACCAGGGCATGCTTGCAGAAGGCAAGAGTGTTAGTGGAAAGAAAAAAAGAAAGACACCATGGAGAAAAAAATGTTAATGACTAATTTTGCCACCCCCAAGAAAACAACCTGCAGGCCTCAGAAGACCAGATGGAGTGAATTCCTTCTCATTTCATTCATAATATGAAGCCCAGAGGCAACGTGGCTTTGAAAGAGAAGCATTTTGTGCTACCTTTGTAGTCCTAAACAATAGCAGTCCCAGAGTCTCAGAGAGAAACTCACAGGCATGCTTTAAACTTGAGTCATGAAGTAACTTGTGCAGTGACCACCCTCCTGTGGATCATGGTGAGACAGGCTCTCTCTCCCGCCTGACAGCAAATGCCCACAATTCTGAAAGAAAGGAAGACTGCTCTTCTCATCCCATCTGAAACACATAAGCTTCTAGCGGGATAATCCAATGTCTCTATGCAAAGATGCAGATGGTCAGAGAGGCAGTTAACAGTGATGTAACAGATTGTGAACTTTCTAGACTCCATGGTTGGGGAAGGAGGAAGAGGTGTGTCCAGAGGTCCTGGCCAATAGTGAGACTGTACCGAAACTCTAAAGCCAGACCATAGTGCTTATGCTTTTCCACTTATAAATAATAATAATAATAAACTACATTTACTCTAGAGTATTCAGAGAGTCTGAATTTCACTGATCTTCTGTGCCTCGCCTGCCTCTCCCCCTCCCTTTTCTCCAGTGTCCAGCACAACGCATGGCACATCCTGGGTGCTCATAACAGATGCATTGAGCCAGTCTAACAAATAAATGAACAAAATACATTCCCTTCTGCAAATGATTTAGTTCTTCTGATCTTCTACTTCTTCATCAGTAATATGGGGATAATGTTATTTTTGTGGGGTTGTTTTCAAGATTAAATAATATTTCATACCTTACACAACGTGTAATGTGTCATAAAATGGCATTCTACAAAGTGCTAGTGGAATTCTAAGTTTGCAGATATGTTTCTAATAAAAGAATCATTACCCAAAGCTATAGGTGTGATGGGCTAATTAATCTCAAACACACTTAACTAACAGTTAAAAAGATAACAGTTGGAGAGTGGAGACAAAAAAGGAGGGAGCAGTCAGGGATACAGTGAATAGTTTTAAGCCTAGTTGAATTATTTCATAAGGGGTAATTTTTCTTTTCACCTTAAGTCACCCCATTCCCCACCCCCGCTCCAAAAAGGCAGGGAGATTGTAAAGCAGAAGCCAGAGGAGGGTTAATCCTAGCTCCCTTCTGCCTTCTGCAGTCACAGTGTACAATACAGTAAAGAAAGTGACGCGGCCACATATTTCATCTGAACTTCCTCTGTGGTCCTTTTTATATTAAAGTCTTTCACTGCTACAGGGCTGTGCTCGGAAAAGTTGGAAAATTTTCCCCTTGGTGGAGAAAAAGAAGCCCTCATCAGACGCAATCCAACAAATGAATCAAGTTATTCCCTTGGCCCAACATCTCCATCCACTTGCATACCAAATATTCATAGAAACATCTTTCCTCAATTCCACGGCTGGAATTTTACTCTCCTGTGGCGTTGCCTAGTATTGGATGCGCTGATTTCGAAAGTCAGCTGGCAACAGACTTGGCTTTGGAGCCACAGCGTTTGGCTTTTGTAAGAGTCGATGCGATTTACCGTCCTGTGTGGTAGCTTCTCCCGGGAGCAGAATGTGTAAAATAAACAGTTGCTGAAAAGCATGAAGAATTAACGAAGTGAAAATCTCGGGTTATTTGTTCGACAATTGACACGCAAGTGACCTCCTCAAATGCTTAGTTGTTTAAGGACGTTTAGAGTGAGGATGAATGAATCTTCAGGGCTCTTAACTCGCACCAGCGTATACATCTCTGTAATCTTTCGGGAAGTGGTGCTAAATTCATACACATCCAGCAGGGAGTGGAGAAAACGAGGTAACACCAAGACCTCGGAGCTCTCCTCTCAGCCTTTTGGAAAGACTGGCCTTTGCTGCCCGGGACCCTGGAGGTTACAGCTGGGAGAACCCGGAGGCGCTAGGACCTGGTTGGCGCCTGGCTGCGGCCGCTTTCGAGAGGGCGGAGGAGGGAGAGGAGGAGGGGGATGTGGGAAAGGAGGGGTGTTAAGGGGTGGGGGAGTCATTTATGCAGAGCAGGCACTGCTGCCATTGCCACTCAGAATCCCCGCGCGCTGCTTCGAGCCAGAGGGAGCGCAGGGAGCGAGCAAGCGAGCGCTCAGAGCCCGGGCCAGCAGAGGGGGCGCCCGGCCGCTGCCTGCACCGCCCCCGCCGGCCATCTCCGTCGCGCTCGGGGGCTCCGGGAGGAGCGAGAGCTAGTCGGAGAGTCCGGGAGCCGAGCCGGACGAGACCCAACTGCGGAGGGCGCCCGCCCCACTCAGCCGCCTCCTGCGCCCGAGCCAGGGAGCACCGCCGACCGCCCCGCGGGCCGTAGAGCAGGGAGCACAGGTCCCCGCAGCCCCAGGAATGGTCTAGGAGCCGGCGCGGGGCTCGCTGCTCTGCTCCCTGCCGGGGCTCGCTGCCTACTGCCGATCGCCCGGGGCTGCGAGCCGCGGCGGCCCGGGGCTGCGCGCCGGGGCGGCCCAGGCCGGAGAAGTTAGTTGTGCGCGCCGCTTACTGCGCGGAGCCAGCCAGCAAGCGGGGGAGCGGCGAGGCGCCGGGACCATGGGCTGGGGGAGCCGCTGCTGCTGCCCGGGACGGCTAGACCTGCTGTGTGTGCTGGCGCTGCTCGGGGGCTGCCTGCTCCCCGTATGCCGGACGCGCGTCTACACCAACCACTGGGCAGTCAAAATCACCGGCGGCTTCCCGGAGGCCGACCGCATAGCCAGCAAGTACGGATTCATCAACATAGGACAGGTAACGAACTACAGGCTGGCCGGGCCCTCAGCCCTGAAGCTGCTGGGGGCTTCTTGTCCCCTCCGGGTCGAGCCCCCTCCCCCCCTACCAGATGTGCTCTAGCAGCTGTTGCCCTAACTCTTGGGCGATGCTCTGCCTCTCGCGCGCTCTCACACACAGACACACACACCCCAAAGTTGCCGGGATTCGTGTTTTGTTTACTTGTCTTTTGCAAGCCACGCGGGACTGGTAGGGTCTCTGGAAAAATCCGGAGTGCCCCCGTGGTGGTTTCAGACACGGCTGGACCTTTTGACCTGGAAAGTCTAAATAGCACTAGTAGCCTGAGGAAACGGCTCAGAGGGTGGGCGTGGGGAGAGGGGGAAATGATGTCTTTGGGGGGTTAGGAGGTGAGCGCGCTCCTGGTGCCGGCGGGGAAGGGAAACCCTTTCCTGCTCGGACCTGAATTTATCCCAGAAAAAAGTTTCCTCTTCTTGGGCGAGAGAGCCGCTGGCGCTGGAGACGCTGGAGGCGCGGGGTCTGGAGCTGGAGGGGAGGAGAAAGGAGGGGGAGGGAAGAGGGGGGCGGGACGCCGTGTGAGCGCAGATTTGGGGGAGACCTCGCCGCTTCCTCGCCTTGAGTGGGATCCGTGTGGGGGCTCCCGGGAAGAGGATGGAGGGGGGAGGTGGGAAACTTCTGAAACCCGATGACTGGGTTCTGCTTCGGGAAGACCGGGAGTCTGAGCTGTGGGCTAGAGTTGGGAAGGCAGCGGGGGCGCGGGTTTTCGTGGGGTGCTGCTCACGGGCTTTTGGCAGAGCTGTCCTGTTGGAGGGAAATGCCAACAAATTGAGGTGATGTTATGGGAATGATTGGAAGCGCAACAGATTTGCAGGTACTCGGGACTAAATGGTCTTGGCTTCCTCGTTCTGTTCTCCCCACCCCCCCTGAGAGAAATGGGGGTGGAGAGGGCTGTGTAAGTGGGTCCCAAAAAATGCTCCCCCACTGTAAGCTCCTCTAGGGCTGACCTGAGGAGGGGGCCTTGGCCGGGCTCAGAGGAGACTCCGCTGGAATGGGAGGCTAGGGTGATGGGTGGCGCCCTTCCAGCGGGCGCGCTTTTAGCACTGCTCAGGGTGCACGCACCCTGCGTGCCATGCCAAGGGGAAGGGAGAGAAGGTGCCAGCTGTTGCCGGTGGAGCAAGAATACACAGATGGTTTCTGAGGCCATTGAGTTCCACACCCAGGAACGCGGAGACCCCCTCCCCCCCGGCCCCCGGCCCCCGGCTGCCTGGGGGACGTGATATCGGGAGAGGAGGCAGAGCTGGCGAGCGCGGGAGGGTTCGAGCTCCAGCTCTTTGCCCGCCCAGAGGGAGGATATATTCCAGAGAAGCCAGCCCTGTGGAGGACTGTGACTAGGGCAAGGGGCACGGTTTGTATCTTCCCTCCCCCCAAGGAAGTAAGGGAAGCCAGCCAGATTTTGTTGCCTGAGTGCCTGTCATCTGCAGAAGAGTTCCATTCTAATGGCTTGTTAGGATTCTGTTGGCTTCTGTTTCTCCGGAAGAAGACACAGTCCGTTCAGGTCTTTTTATACGAACTTAAAGTTGGGCGCTGTATATACCCCAGGAATGTAACTGGGAAGACTAGCACTGAAAGTAGTCACGTTAATCTTTCCAGAGGACTTATCTCTCAGGTTCGGCTAACACTGAGCATCTCCCATATGCCAGGCATATTTGGAAGAATAAGTTCTTAAACATAGCCTTCTTTTTTACTGTCAAAACGACCTCATTTGGTGAATATTACTTCACATACAGCAGATGAGGAAACTAAGGCTCTTGAGAAGTTGACACCAAACAGGGACACCCACCTCGACAATGGCAAAGCCATGATTCAGACCTAGGACTTTCTCGTTCAGGCCCCGTCCCCTTTGGATCCAGCCTTTCAGGGAACCCCTCCATTCTATGAGTGGGAAGGAGGAAGAAAATAAAATCCCCATTTCCCTGAATTCTGATTTAATAGCTCAGTAGACTGGAAGCAAATATCCATTCTTAATTCACAGATATTTAGTTCGGACAAACCTGAATTTATAAGAAACTTCTTGACTTGCAAGGGCAGAAGCACCTGTATCTTTCTGAACTAATTAAGTAGAACTTAGATATTGCAGAATCTGGCATAGTGAGAGGGGAGAAATTATCACCCAACCCACTTTTGAACAAGCAAACATTACAGTGGCCTGCAACCTCTGCCTGACTTTTTACAAATGGCCTTATAATGAAGATTCATGGCTTTTCATTTAAAAAGTAATACCATAAAAGTTTACATACAAGTAACACCAAGTACTATTTATTGTGGTTTTTACAATGCCAGTGAGGAAATATAGTGCTTATAGAGGTTACAGAGGACCGACCCCTTTAACCAGTGTAAAAAGATCAACTATTCTACAGTGTAAAGCATTTCCTCTGTAGATCAAAGGGACTTAAGCCTATGCTAAGTCTTTGGGGCAGTAAATTGAGTTCACACGTGCAATATCATTGCACTGTAAGGGCCAAACGTATTTCTTATTCATTCTTTACTGCTCTGACCTTTTAACACTTGAGACATCCTTTTGTTATTTCTTTCCTTCAATAAACCAGCTGTGGATCAGTTGAGGGCAGTAACTAATTAGCAAATGTCTCTGGAATGTTCTCCCATTTGTACCCATTTGGGCTTAGGGTCTGTCTCATCCTCTGTATAGCAGGTTGGAAATGAAATCTGTCATTATGTCTAAAGTCATTTACTATACTAGTAGTGTTTTTGATATCTTCAGTATGATATTCCAGGTGAGTAAGGTAGTAAATTTTTACCACTATAAAGGTACAGTTTTGACCATCTACTCAGAATATCAATGTAATGTTTTGTGTAGCATCTTAGCCTTTAAAAGACACTAGAGATAAAATTTCTGGCCTGGAGATTTCTATGGAAAATAATGGGCATGCCTCTTCAGTTCATAAAAGATAGGATGTGCAGAGTAACACAGAAAGGAAGCAAACAAGCAAAAAGGATGTGCTTAACTTCTGGAAAGGAGCAAAAATGGGGCTTTCCTTGGCTTCCGTTATGGAGATAGCATTATGTTTCGGTAGGTTTTCACAAAGTATTTATATTTTGTGAATGGTTATGCCTTGAAATGCTGACTGATACTTAACCACAATCATTGTTAGTAGTTGTCATGTCACCATGTATCATATTTTGCTTGGTATTAGAATCAGCTACAGAATGCCCTGCCTTCCTTCTCCTGCAGTCTCTAACTACAAACCCACTTAATACCTAGGCTGACCAGCACCTGCTGGGCTGGCTAAGGGTAGGAGGTGTGCATGGCTGCACTGGGAATGGAAGAAGAGGCCTTTGTCCTCTCTCACCAATGGTGTGCTCTGACCCTTTGAGCTAACAATCTACTGGTTAGAGAATTGAAATAATGTAAAGGAATAAGACCTGACATATTGTTAATTGTGGGCCTTTGTTTAGAGTAAATCTATGAAGAGGAATTAAGGTCTTGGTTATTTGAATCCAGGGAGAAGGGCCCCCTGTGAACAGATTGCTTGCAATGTGCAATAGCTGTATTTATCCTCCTGTAAGTTGCTTATAATCCTTGATTTCAGGCTTGAGAATGCCAGTAGCAAAACCCTCTCCCCAAACTATATAACCTATCTTGAATAAGATCCCAGAAGGATAAAACCAGATGCAAGCCATACTGGGGAAATATTTTACCTGGAACCCCCACTGACAGCATGTGGACTCAGAACTCTGGAGAGGCCACTTTCGAGGCTGTGAAAGCAGGAAAGTCACTGAACTTAATGGAGTCCCTGTTCCTTCATCTGTAAAATGATAAATCTCTAGATAATAGAGTGAGTTAACTATGCATTGCTCAGCACATAGTTAGGCTTGCAGTGAAAGGTTTGTTGAATCTGAATCTGAGAAGAAAGGTTGAAATAAATGAGATCCAAACTTTTTGATATGGAGAAAGGAAGACATTTTTAAAATGGAAGATGCAAAATGTGAAGGTGACGAAAATAAATTTTCGATGGCTGAGTTAGAAGAGCTAAATCATAGCTTGTAGACAGGGAAAATGATTTTCCATTTCAACTCACAATTTAAAATAGTTTAAAAATAGTTTTAGGTTGGATTCTAGACAATTATGGCTGATTTCCCATAGCTGTGCTCTCTTCCCTCATTGATTCTTGCTATATCCCATTAAATATTATAGGATATATTATAGGAGATGGTAGAAAGGGAAGAAAAATATCTAAAGAATTATGTTAAATCATACTTGAATTTATATCTTACTTGATTCTGAATGTAGTTTGTATGAGTAAAGTTGGAGGAAGAATTTTTTGAGTAGGTAGGAAGAGATACTTTTCAAGGAGGAACCCTGTTCAGAGATGTTGTGTAGGCCTCCTACCCTGCTGGTTAATTTTGACCTGTGAGTAATATGGGTGCTTGAAATGTTGATTTGCAATAGGGAGTGAGTTCTGGGTGCTTATGGATGGCATTGGAAATAGGGGCCACGGCTAGTCCGATGGGTTGTAAGGGAGTGCACTGTGCCCCTCCAGTCAATTGTTAGGCATTTTGTAAACAGAAGAGTAAATTGGTGTTGTAGTCCCACGTTGACCCTGTGTGATGTATCTGGCTTTGCAGAGGGCAGCTCTTCTCACCCCAAAACCTCAGCCCTGACCTCTGCTTGCTACTCTTCACATGCATATTACTTATGATGAGGTAAATAGAGGGTAGAAGAACCTTTCGTGGAAAAAGCAATTCAGAGTGCACGGCCCGATGGTGGTGGGTCTGTTGCATTAACCTCCTAGCAAGGAGTGGCTTGTATGTGGTCATTTGGGAATTTGGGGGGACTGTTTGAAATGAACAACTGCATTTTTGTGAGCCCAAAGGCAGCCGAATTTGCGTTATCACTGTCTTTCATGGGCGTATAGCCAGAGGTCCTAACTGTAAAGGTCAGCCAGAGAAACAGAGTAGTATGCTGGGAAAAGTTTCAGCAATGTCTGACTCTTTGGCTAAGAGAGGGAGTCCTGACCCAGAAATATCCCCTGGGCAGGGAGGGGTATTTGTGTTGTGGTCAGCTGAAGTTCTGTGAAGCAGTGTCTGGGTTTTCCCCAAGGCTGAAATATCTCCAGGCATTGCTCTGCCTTGGAACTTTTATTATTCAGTTAATTCAGGTTGGGTTCAGTGACAAGGAAGCTGACTTTGGCTTCCTGGCTGGTAAAAATAAATGCTTTTAGACATTCATGCATGCTAGAATATATATATACACACACATATATTTCAGTTATATATATATATGTATCAGTTAATTTTTATTTTTTTCAAATTAAAATATGCATATAGTTTAGAGTAAAATTACTCATGCAATGTTCTCACTAGTTTCAACAGATTATACATCTCTACATCTAAGGGTACCAAGGAAGAACAATCAGTGCCAATAAACTCTTCAGTTTGACTTAATCCTGGGAGTAAAGTGAGACTGGAAGGAAAACATGAGTAGGAGTCAGGTTTGCTTGAAACTCCGGGGTCTTTCCTTTTATTAAACAACCTGACCCTCGCTTCCTTATTTTTCAAATAAGGGACCATAATAACCTGCTCTATCCACCTCACAGGATTGCTGTGAAAATCAGTTTGCATACACAACTGAAATAAGGCATGGGGAGCATTACATAATCTATAAGGACACCAAGGAGATGCAAAGGCTGCTCAAAGGCAAACAGGAGAACACTGTGGTTAGCGGGGGTTTCTGTAGTGGAGCAATTTGTGATTTTCTGGATTCTTGTGATTGCCCCTGAGGATATAAGGGGGAGCTGAAAGGGAGAGGAGTCCGTGTTGTGCCTGATTCTCCCCTAAGAGGGTGCAATAGCTACACCTTTTCCCTAAGAGCTGTGGAGACAGGTCTGGGGCTGGAGCAACTGACAAGAAAATCAACCAAGCAGAGCTCCTCATCTCCTGGTTAGACAGCCCTGGTTTATAAGATATACACAATGTGGAGGTTGCAAGATGTTTTTATTCAAAGAATCAAAATACGTATATAAGAGTAGTGGGAAATAAAACACACAGATTGGCCCAGGAGAAATATAGATCGGACTCTTTCAGGTACAAGTGTCAAAAAACTAACCTCATATTTAAAAACTAACAAACAAGCAGATAAGGGAATTTCTTGGTTTAAACAGATCCACATGCCTTCGTGTGCAGTTCTGAAAAACAGAAGCTGAACCTTTTTTGTAACCAGACCTTACCTGATCTACGCCTTCCTTATGACAAAACCTGTCCTGACCTAAACTGACATTAATTAGGGCATTCATTTCTTTTGTTGCAGAAATATTAATGAGTTTGATTAATGAGGATGTTGTTCTTGATCCAAGTAGAGATGTATATAATGCACTCTGGTATGTGCCCCATTGTACTTTCCTGACCTGAAGAATTCTAAATTCTGAAACACACTAAATCCAAGAGTTTCAAAAAAAAGTGATTGTGGGCTGTCTAGCTGAAAAGCCAGAGCCAATGCTCATGTTGGCTGTTTCTCCATTTCCCTGTGTTAGCTTCATTCTCAGGTGCTTTCCACAAAGCAGCAAAGTTCATATGATTCTTGGTATCTCTTACCCAGTATTGACATTAACCCCTGAAAAAGGCTCCAATTGGTCCTGATCATTGAGTGGAGTCATGTCCTCATATTTGGGCCGATCACTTTGCCAGGGGGGTAGCAGTATCTGAGTGGGTTAGCTTGGGTCACATGTCTACTCTTGAAGTAAGGGAGATGTTGACCTTTGATGGCAGTCTACCAGCTGGGTAGGAACAGTTCCCCAAAGGAAAATGGGATGCTGTTACTGGAATAAGGGAAAACAGATATGGGACAAGGTAAAACCCCACTACAAATCAGATTACATAGGCCCTCAATGCCTAGACTAGGGAGTTTTTCAACATTATCATGTAGGACAAGAAGGTATATCGAAGATCTAGTACGTGCCCTGTTGTGCTTTCCTCACCTGAAGAATTCTGAATTCTGAAAGACATCTAAATCCAGTAGGGTGTGGATTAGGTAATAAAGATATACCAATGCTTGGTTGAATGGTGGAGTGGAAGTTGGGTTGTGGGGCAATAGAGAAAGTAGATACAAAAGTGTTTCATTGCACGTCTGCTTCTACCTACCTACCCACCCACATTCCCTCCCTTCATCTCTTTCTTGTCAATGCACTGCAGTAGGTAGGATCATAGGTGTAGAATTAAAGGAGTTTGAATCCTAATGCTGCCACTTCCCACCTGGGGGACCCTAGGCAAACATCTCAAACTCTTTGTATCTGTTTCTTCATGTGTGAAAAGGGTATAATAACAGTAATTCTCTCATAAGATTGTTGTGAAGATTATGTTAAAAGTAGTTAGAATAATACCTGACACATCCTACATACTCAGTAAATGTCAGTTATTTCTTGTTTAAAAAAATTTTTAAACTTGCAGTAAATCAGTTGACCCCATTAATTATTTTTCACATCCCCTTTTACTCTCAAACATGTCTGAGTGTGGAAGAGAAATGATATAGTCACCCTAATTATATGAAAATCTGTGCTGTGTGTGTGTGTGCACACAAATTACACACCTGTCCTCCTGCTAGCTGGTGAGCACCTAGAGAACAGGGTGGTGCCTCATTTGTGTTTGTATCCCTTGCACCTGTGACAGTGTGTGACACAGGAGAAGCACAGTGGGCATGTGAGACAGCAGGTATGAAGGGCTTGGGAGAGAGGAATAAAGAATAGGTTTGGAAAGGAAGAGGAACATTGGTGCCTCTGAGACTAAAGAAGAATGAAAGAGGAGTGGAGAGGCAGAGTTCATGCTGGGGAGGAAAGGAAGTGGGCATGTCTGTAGAGTGGCCTTGATCTTATTAGTCACTTAAGAGATGAAGTCCACCTGCAGAGAGGTGGGGAAACTGGGTGAAATTGATGTGCGGATGCTCCGGTATTTGGGAGCATTTTTAGGAAATGCTGATAATAATCAATGATTGATGACTATAAAAAGAATTGCCAAATAGCAATGAGGTTATTTGCTGCTTGCACTTAGTCATTGCTCAGTGAGTAGTGTTTAAATGAATGAGTGAAACAATGAACCAGTCTGTATTGTTTTGTGCCTTTCTCTCTAATGTTCAGGAGCCTGAGATTAGAAAAGGACAAAACAGAGAGCTAGAATTTACCAGGGAAGGAGAGAAGGCAAAAAGAGAGATTCTAAGGAACTAGGGGATGAACAGTTCTTGAGTGCAGTGGGGCCATCTCTGAGATGGTTGACCACAGTGTAGAGGCTGTGAGCACCGTGGTGAGGCCAAACTAGGACTGTTGGACCAAGGAATAGGGCTGTTGTAGGGGCTTTAAGTTCAAAATCAAAATGGACAGCCAGTGTGATAAGAGTGGTAGAAGCATTAAGATGAGAGCCATCCCAGAGAGTGTCTTTTTGTTTATTTTGTAAGGTACTAGAGTTGTTCTGCTTGATGATAAGGTCCCAGGTGTGAAGATATAGGTGGGCCGACCAGAGAGAGAACAGGTAAAGCCTAGTGGGTTGGAAAGAGTCAAGAAATTGAATCTGGGATGTTGGAAGTGTTATCAGTATAGACAAGATGAGGATGCCAAGTAATTTGTGCTGGTATAGCCACTGGGCAGATAAACATGAAGTTTACCCACATTTCAACTCTCCTTGGATAAATGTAAGTATTATCTCTGCTTTGCACATTGGTGTGCTATTATATATGCTGCAGGTCCTGTACCAACTTAAGGGCTAAAGACAGACACATGGGTGACTGCTTTCAACTCCCAAATGTGCCTTCCCATATTTGATTTAAAAACTGAAGATTTGGTTGAACACTGAATATAGAGGGAATGATGGAAACAGAGAATGTAAAACCAGACATAATATTTAAGGATGATTTTAAAATGGTATATGCTATGTGACATGTTAGGTTGACTTCCAGCTTAGGTCGTCACATAGTCTCCGTTCTATCTCTGTATTATGATAGGTATAGCTAGAATTTATTTACATGTCATGTATATTGACCTTTATATACTTATATAGCACAACAAAGCCGTGTTC
>NW_012149052.1:255388-262398 GCF_000956105.1 Propithecus coquereli
AATTAAGTACTTAAAGGGCTGATATTTTTGTAGTAAGTACTTTAGGTCTGGTATTTTTCTATACTGAGAAGCTCTTACAGCTGTAAAAATATACCAGATCTCTCCATATCGATGTTCCCAGGCTTGTACCTTGTTTTCTCTGGTGGAAGTTTCTCAACCAAAATAAAGCTGGGTAGTCTGAATACCATGCAGGGAGGGGAAATAATCCCAGGGCCTTTAATTTTGTAAGCAAATATCCGTAACTATACATTTAGAAGAATACTGCTTACTCATCTTGTGCCTATTCTGGTTGTGCTTAACTAATATGTTTGTGTATGTGTGTGGGGAACTCCATTCATCAATTTCAGAGTTTCTCAAGAGAAAACTAAATTTTAGGCCATTTAGAATTTATTACAGGCTAGCTTCCAGCAAAACCTTTTTTCTTTGTATTTTTTTAACTCTGGGGTATGCTTCTATTTGGTTAGTCCTCACGAACTCATTTGCCAAATGCTGCATTCTTTGACTCATCCCAGGATGATGTCATTGCTTCTGGACTGGTTGGACAATGATGCTTGGGAGCCAGTGAAGGAAATGCAAAGCCTAAAACAGATGAATTTAGTCACCCTTCTGGGTCCTGCCTTGCCACTAATTTGTCACATATTTATGAGCTGGTAAAAGGTTTTCTTTGTCATAAAGGATTAGTTCTATTCATTAATTTATTTATGAAATAGTTATTGAAGGACACCATCAAGAAGTAAAAAGGCAACACACAGAATGGGAGAAAATATTTGCAAATCATATCTAATGGAGGACTTGTACCTAAAGTATATAAAGAACTCTTGGTTGGGCACTGTGGCTAATGCTTGTAATCCCAGCACTGTGGGAGGCCAAGGCAGGAGAATAGCTTGAGGCCAGGAGTTTAAGATCAGCCTGGGCAACATAGCAAGACCCCATCTCTACAAAGAATTTAGGAAAAAAAACCCAAAACTTAACCGAGCATGATGGTGCTTGCCTGTAGTCCTAATTACTCTGGAGGCAGGAGGATCACTTCATCTCAGGAGTTCAAGGCTGCAATGAGCTATGATCGTATCACTGTACTCCAGCCTGGGCAACAGAGTGAGACTCTGTCTCAAAAAAAAGAAAAAAAAAATAAAGATAATTATAAGCATTGATGAAGATGTGGAGAAACTGTTTGGAACTCTCATATACTGCTGATGGGAATATAAAGTTGTATGACCACTTTGGAAAACTGGCAGTTCCTCAAAATGTTAAACAAAACTACTATATGACTCAGAAATTTCACTCCTAAGTGTACACCCAAGAGAAATGAAAACACTTGTCCACGCAAAAACTTGTAAACAAATGTTCATGACAGCATTGTTCATAATAGCCAAGAAGGAGAAAAAAACCAACAGTCTATCAACTGATGAATGGATAAATAAAATATTGTATATCCATGCAATGGAATATTATTCCACAATAAAAGTGAATGAAGTTCTGATACATGCTACAATATGGATGAACCTTGAAAATACTATGCTAAGTAAAAGGAAACTGTCACAAAAGGCCACATATTATATCATTCTGTTTATAAGAAATGTCCAGAATTGACAATCATTGGTTGCTTCGGGCTGGAAGTGTTGGTGGGGAATGGGGAGTGACTGCTAATCGGTGTGGAATTTCTTTTGGGGGCGGTGAAATGTTCTAAAATTGATTGTGGTGATTTTTGCACAGCTCTGTGAATATACTAAAAACCATGAATAGTAGACTTTAAATGGGTAAATTGTATGGTGTGTGAATTATATCTCAATAAAGCTGTTAAAAATAGCTATTGCGTACCTGTTGTTCGTCAGCCATTCTAATAGGTACAATGCTACTACTGCATTTGCTCACAGGGCGCTTATATCATAGTGGGAGGAGATAAGCCATAAGCCACTAATGAAATGAGTAAAATAATTTCAAATTATGATGAGTGCTGCTGGAAAGCAAAATGTTAGTAGACTAAAATGCAACCAAGGGTGAGAGAACTCCTTTAGCGGATAGGGATACTCATTGAGGAGGAAACACTTGAGCAGATGCCTGAATGTTAAGAAAGCACCAACCACATGGTGAGGGATGAGGCCCATGCAGAGATCACTAATGCAAAGGCCCCCGAGGAAAGAAGGCCAGCCCATGTAAATGGGGGCCGGTTAACAGGGAAGAAGTACTCAAGCTTGAGGTTGGAGAGCAGGAACTTAAAGCTTACTTTTGGTGATGTTATTTACCTGCTCAGAAGCCACCAGCAGCTCCCATTTGCCTAGTGCATTAAAATGGACTCCTTCTCTGGGCTTTTAAATGCCTGTACCTATTAATATTTGTCCTGCACATGTACTCTCCATCAAATTGATACTAACTGATCAACACTAAGGTGCTCACGTGGTAGTAATACTCATTGGGTGCCAGTAAGGTGGGGGGGTGGGAGTGGGTAAACTCACTACTAGTGGAGGTGGAGCACACTGTATGGGGGAAGGACACGCTTGTAGCGCTGGCTTGGGCGAGGCAAATGCATTACATGTAACCAAAATGTTTATACCCCTATAATATTCTGAAATAATAACAAAAAAAATTTGTCCTGAAATGTTTTTCCATCATCTCTCCTGGCTCTATCCCTTACTTAAAAAAGCCAGACTGACCTTCCCATTGTTCTCCAGATATGCTCAATGCTTTTCTATTTCTGTGCCAGTCTTTCCACCTGGAATATTCACTGACCTGTTGCTCTTCTGGAAATTCTGTCTGTTCTTAAAGGCATATCTCAATGTCGTCTCTATGCCCTGCTCTGTAGTTATAGGTAAAATATAGGTGTAGGTAAAATTGCTCTGATTTTTCACTTCACTGACTCCCACAGTAGTTTGCCCAGAATTCTCTTAGGGAATTTAGTATAGTTGAGTTTTTCTTTTCCCACCCCCACCCCCTCGTATGGGGGACTTTATTACTCTGTAGCATGTAGCATGGTATCTTGCTCTGTATAAGTAATCATTAAATATTGGTTGAATCCTAAGGTATTTTACAAACATGCTATGTATATAACAGGCAAAATAAATCTGAATACTGGAGAAACATTATAAAAATCTCTGCTACCTGGTCAATAAGGAAGGCTGACAGTCTCCTGTAAAGGGCTATGGTAAAAAGCAGCAATCTAGGATTGATGAGTCATTTGTCTGTGAATTCTAAAGTCCAGGCTTCCTGGAAAATAGCCTAACCCTTATCTTTTAGTGTTTCAGACCTTGGCATCATCAGCAGGGTCATTCTTTCTGATTTCAACTTACACGAGCATTCTTGGTGTGAGAGTCAGTGTATATGGTGTGACAGCATCCAATCCGAGAGCCAAGTCCCAGATCATCCTAGAAGTAGGATTGCTTCTCTGTGGATCCCAGTGACCCCAAGGCCCCCACTGGCCATGATAATCTTCCTGGGCTTGGAATGGAAGTCTTTTGTCTATTGGAGCAGTGGGAAGAATAGCACAGAGTGCCCTTCCCCATGGAGGGACTGGTCTGGAGTAAGAAATGGTTTCAGATCACGGGTGGATTTCACTGTGTAGAAGTAGTGGGTTTGGTGTTCTAGAAGGGTCCTAAACCTCTGTGTAAAATAGGCAGTAGATGCTTGTGCTGGTCAGAGGCTCATGACAAGTCCTACTGGGATTGGCCATTGTGAAGGGCCAAAACGTTGACCTTAAATCTGGAGTTGGGGAGGGATCGCAGACTCCCGAACAAACAGACGTAAATTAAGCCCTGCAGCTCAGACCTTAAGGAGTGGCTTCAGAAACATCCTTGGAGACAGGAACAAACTCAGGACAAAGAGAACAAATATTTATTGGGAGTTAACTCCCTTTAATGATAGAATGTTCTCTTGGTTGGGTGACATGGCCAAAAGCCAGTCTCTCAGTAGAGATAGTTCTCCCCATTTGACCTCTTTTACTTTTATCAGATCCAAGCCTCAAATGACCAGGCCTACAGGCTTGGGCAGATAGATGGAAAAGGTGAGTTGTATCTTCTGGATCAGATAAAAGAGACACCGGAAAGTTGAGTTTTCTCCTGGGATGTATGGTTTGAGAGTGGAACCGTTCCCTCCTCTCAGTTGTGATGGACCCACTGTAGCCAAGGCTTTTGCCACTCCTTGTTTGGACTACTGCACAGGTCTTACCCTGTTCCCACTGTCTCCTCCTTTCCTCTTCCTCTTCTATTACTGCTTCCTCTTCTTTTTCTTTCTCTTCTTGCTCTTTTCCTCCTCCTCCTCCTTCTTTAGTGTTCTAAACATCATTCAGCCTAACCGTTTTGCCATTCTCTGCATATGAACTGTCATATCCTGCTTTTCTCTCTCTACCTATGTCCTTCTCACTGCATGGGCATCCATTCACATGTCCACATCTTACATGCTCTGCAGAGCCCTTCTCAGATGTCAGTTCCTCAAAGGAAATGCCTTTCTTTAAACTCTCATTGAATCTCATATGCTTCTTTTTATTGGCATTTGACATTTTCTTCTTGCATGCAATTTCTATATGTATAGATAGCTAGAGATTATCTATCTATCTTTCTACCCATCCATCTGTCATCTGTTTTATCTCTTCTGCTAGATAGTCATCCTCTTAAAGACAGGATTTCTGTCTGATTCATCTTTGTATCCCAGATGGCACCTAGAAGAGTGCTCTGCAGTTAAAATGCCCTCAGAAACATATTCTGAAATGGATACATGGCTATGTGGAAAAGGAGGCAGGGAGTAAATAGAGGCTGCAGCAGTTGTTAGTACTTTCCACTGGATAGTTCTGATTTTCTTATCCCGTGTGATAGGATTTAATTTCCCTATCTTTGGTGTTAGGTGTGGCCAACTGACTTCTGTTGGCCAGTGAAATGTGAGCAGAAGTGACACATGCCCTATCATTAACAGAGAGTGATTTGTGGTAATCTGTGTCTGCCCAGTGATTGGCAGAGCCCCAGGTGGTAGATGCCTCATTAATCTGGATTCTTGAGGGTACAGTGAACATCACTCTTAGCCAATGCACAGTGGACATAATAACATGAGCTAGAAATAAACTTTTGTTGTTTCAAGTCACTGAGATTCATGGGGTCATTTGTTACCACAGTGGAACCTTGCCCATACTGACTAATATTATACAAAAGTCCAATCTCAATAGTTTTCTCTTTCGCTTTTCACACAGTATAGACTAAGATATGTGATGGAAGGAGGAAAAGAAGTAATATGTGATACTGTGGATAAGGCCCCTGTGATTTCATAGGAGGACCTCAGTGATTTCCAGTATGCATTTTGCTGATTATTTAATTGATATTTATGTGTGTCCAAAAAAAAAAATCAGAAGCCATATAGTAGGTATTTGCAGATGTGTGTAAGTGATTGTGTTGTTTCGATTTCCTGAAAGAAATCCTGAAGATCCTAGAGCCTAATTGCTCTGAGTTGCTTCTTTGTTGTCAGATTATGTATTGGCCTCGCCAGTGCTTTCGATGAGACTTCTTCTATGAGTTCGGACAGACCTGTTCATGACTGGTAAGCCTCTTTAGAAAATTCAGGGTTTTTTTCTCTTTCCAGGAAGACAGAATCTTAATGTGTTGCAGGTTGTCTTTTATTTTTTCCCATCAAATGGAAACAACATATTAATTTTGTGTTTCAAAAAATTGTTTAAGAGAGAACTCTCTTTTTGCTTGCCAGTGGAATTGCTTGTACCTTCTCTGAGGGCCACATTGTGCTTCTAGAATAATGAAACCCACTGCTGCAGAATCCACTTAAATTTGTCTCCCCATTCCAAAGGATGTCATGCTTTTAACTGTTAGAGAACTGGCTTCACAAACATGTGGGTATCTGTGCACTCACTGATTTATGTGATGTGGACACAGTGGGGAACATCTGAGATTTAAAACGTGATGGCCTGAATTTCCAACTGTTGAAATGAATCCAAAGCAACAGATTTTTCTTCTTTGGCAAGACAGAATTGAAGCAACATGCAGTGATTTGGTTCGCCGATTTTGCGATCTGTTAAAAATCGGAACGACTTAAAACGTGGAGAGTAAATGCTGCATAATGTGAAAAATATTCTAAAGGTCACATGGTTGTGCAGAATTAGGCAAGTTAAGCATCATGAAACTAGAGCTATTTTGAATAAATTTGATACACTGTATGTGAACATGTAAATTTTTTTTTTTGCAAAAATATTCTATTACCAAAGTAGTCAAAATCTTATTTTGTTCAACCTAATTCTGAAAAGGCAAGGGTTATAGTGAACCCAGCAAATCTTTCTCCCACTTTCTAGTCTCTCAGCTGTGGAGGCCCATCTCTGGCATTTATTCATTTCTTTTACTTGTGAGTTTTCCTTTTGCTATCACTCTGTCCTTCAACATTCATTGCAAATATTTTAGAATACCCACCCTATGCTGAACACTGTACTAAGCCCTGGAGATGCAGCAGTGCACAAAAAAACCCTCCCTTTTTGAAACTTATATACTCATAGGAGAAAGGTATTGGCTTGCTTCAAAATAAATCACCAGAAATCTGCATAACACCAAAATCATTATCACTTCTGAGGCTGTAAGTTGACTGGTAAGTTATTCAGTCCACCACTGGGTTATCTGGGCCCGACTGGTCTAGAATGCCTTTGCTCACATACCTGGTGGTTGGTGCTGGCTTTGCTGGCTTGGGCTATGGGGGAGGTGGGATACCTGACCAAGTGTCTTATGACTCAGCAGGTGAGCTTAGGCTTCTTCCCATAGAGACAGGAGGTATCCCAGCAGCTAGAGAGAGAAAAGCGTCAATGTGCAAGTCTTCTTCAAATTTCTGCTTGTGTCTTTTTTTTTTTTTTTTTGAGACAGAGTCTGACTCTGTTGCCCTGGCTAGAGTGCCGTGGCGTCAACCTAGCTCACAGCGACCTCAAACTCCTGGGCTCAACCAATCCTTCCTGCCTCAGCCTCCTGAGTAGCTGGACTACAGGCATGTGCCACCATGCCCGGCTAATTTTTTTCTCTCTCTATATATTTTTGGTTGTCCAGATC
>NW_012149052.1:266333-267267 GCF_000956105.1 Propithecus coquereli
AGATATGAGGTATTGTCCAGATAAGTATATGTGTTTAGTTACTGCAAAAATCTGTAAACATTGCAATGATTCTTTTGGTAAAACACTGTATTGGGTTTATCTTTTACGTCAACAGTAAGTACTTAGGAATGATGGAAGAGAGATACTTAAAACTCGATGTAGTGCGGTGAAGTACATTTTCTTAAACATCACTTCCAGCTTTCTATTTTATGGACACAAACATTTACTTGGTAGGTATAATGGTTATTTAAACGCTCTCTTTTTTGGGTTTATTTGACATATATTTAAGACCAAGCCAGCTGCTGAGATAAAGGTCAGTGGACTTTTTATGTTAAGAAAAAAAATTAAAAGCTTAGCACTTCAGACAGGCTCAGCAATTGTTGAGATAAAGATATTAATCTTAAAGTTAATCAGATTGGGGTTAAAACTTTAATAACAATTGAAAATATGACTCCAAGAACAAATTATGATATAGTTTAGCCTATTTAGGTTTATGAAGTATAGTGAAAATAGCATTGGGCTTGGTGTCAGAAAAATCTTGTTTCTCTCATTTGCTACTATTACAAAGGTGGATGAATCACTGAATTTAGCTGGGCCTCAGTTTTGTTACTTGGAAAATGGAGATAACAATCCTTTACTTATTTCAGAGTATTCTTTCACTCACGTATTCATTCCATATATATTTATTGGGCAACAGCTGTATACCAGGCACTGTGATGGGTGGTGGCAATATAGCAATATTTTAAAGTTAGTAAGGAACTAAACAGATCAAGGAGATAGAGGGTAACTGGGGAAGGCAACTTAGCAGGAGGTCAAAGAAGACTTTGACTTCTGAGGAAGTGATATTTGAGCTAAGATCTGAAAAAAAGAGAAGGAATTAGAGAATAGAAGTTTTTTTTTTTTTTTCTCTCTCTTTTTAAGGACATTCCTGGCA